>NC_086449.1:297584493-297824493 GCF_028390025.1 Pseudophryne corroboree
GATCACTCAGACCTTGCATTGACTTTAGAGCCCTGAATAAGATCTCAGTTAAAAATACTTACCCTCTGCCGCTGATTTCTGTCCTCTTTGATCAGCAGCGTTCGGCTGTGATTTTTTCTAAAATTGACCTGAGGGGAGCGTATAACCTCATCCGAATCAAGTCGGGAGATGAGTGGAAGACAGCTTTCAGTACTCAGTCGGGTCACTACGAGTATCTGGTGATGCCGTTTGGCTTGTCTAACGCTCCGGCAGTTTTCCAGGATCTCATTAACGATGTGCTCCGTGATTTTCTAGGAAGATTCGTGGTCGTTTACTTAGACGACATCCTGATCTATTCTGACTCAATTGAACAACATGTTACCCAGGTGCGTCAGGTTCTTAAAAAATTACGTGAAAATCACCTATATGCCAAGCTGGAGAAGTGTGAGTTTCATGTCACGGAGGTATCCTTTTTAGGGTACATTATTTCCCCTCGGGGATTCTGTATGGAACCTAAGAAGCTCCAAGCCATCCTTAGTTGGGCGCAACCCACCAACTTAAAAGCAATTAAGCGCTTTTTAGGGTTTGCGAATTATTATAGAAGATTTATTCATTCTTTTTCCAACCTGGTTGCTCCCATTGTGGCACTGACTAAGAAGGGAGCGGATCCTACCAACTGGTCACGTGAAGCTGAGTTATCCTTTCAGGCCTTGAAACAAGCTTTTGTCTCAGCTCCAGTCCTCAGACATCCCAACCCAGAATTGCCCTTCATTGTTGAGGTTGATGCCTCGGAGGTTGGAGTGGGGGCTATCCTATCTCAGAAGGATCCGGACTCTCTGGAACTACATCCTTGTGCCTTTATGTCCAGGAAATTCTCATCTGCTGAATCCAACTACGATGTTGGTAACCGGGAGTTACTGGCTATTAAATGGGCTTTCGAGGAGTGGAGGCATTGGCTTGAGGGAGCAACACATACCATTTCAGTATTGACTGACCACAAAAATCTTCAGTACATCGAATCAGCTAAGCGGCTGAATGCCCGGCAGGCTCGTTGGGCTTTATTTTTTACTCGTTTCAAGTTTATTATCACTTTTAGGCCAGGTTCCAAGAATACCAAGGCGGATGCCCTGTCACGCAGTTTTCTTCCAGTTCATAATAACAGTCCTGTTACTCCCATACTTCCGTCTTCAGTCATTTGGGCAGGCCTCACACAAGATTTGTTTACCCAGTTAAAGCAGCTTCAACATCAAGCTCCTGGAAATACTCCTGCTAGTCGTCTTTACGTCCCTGAGTTTTTGAGAGCTACTGTTTTGACTGAGTTTCATGATAGCAAAGTTGCCGGGCATCCGGGGATCTCTAAGACTTTGGAATTAGTCTCCCGCTCAGTATGGTGGCCTGGTCTTTCTAAAGAAATTAAGGAGTTTGTTTTTTCTTGTCAGGTCTGTGCACAGCATAAGGTTCCCCGTTCCTTGCCTATCGGGCAACTTATGCCCTTAAATGTTCCTCTCAGGCCATGGTCTCATATTTCCATGGATTTTGTGGTAGACCTCCCTCTGTCAGCCGGATTCCGAGTCATATGGGTGGTAGTGGACCGTTTTAGCAAGATGGCCCATTTCATTGCTCTTCCCCGACTGCCATCTGCCCAGGGATTGGTTGTTTTGTTTCTCCGCCATGTTTTCAGACTTCATGGGTTGTCCACTGATATTGTTTCTGATCGGGGTCCACAATTCATTGCACAATTCTGGAAGTCTTTTTGTGCCTCATTAAAGATGAAATTGTCTTTAACATCCGGCTATCATCCCCAATCCAACGGGCAGACCGAGCGAGTTAATCAATCATTAAAACAGTATTTGCGTTTGTACTCAGCCAAACTCCAGAATGATTGGTCCGAGTTTCTTCCTTTGGCGGAGTTTGCTTACAACAATTCTTGTCATTCCTCCACTAATGTGTCTCCATTCTTTTCAGTTTTTGGTTTTCACCCCAGAGCTAATTCTTTTTTTCAACATTCCTCTGTTTCCTCGCTAACCTTAACCTCTCATCTCAGAGTCATTTGGAAAAAAGTGCACCTTGCTCTCAGAAAAGCGGCATTTCGAGAGAAAAAGTTTTCTGACAGGCTCCGGCGTCCTTGCACTTTTAAGGTGGGAGACAGGGTATGGTTGTCGACTCGTAACATTAGACTTCGACAAACCTCAGCTAGATTGGGCCCCAAATTTATTGGACCATTTCATATTATTAAAAAAATCAATCCAGTTGCTTTCCGGTTACGTTTACCAAGAGCTCTCCGAATCGGAAATACATTCCATTGCTCCCTGTTGAAACCATACGTTTCTTCCAGTAGATTTCCTCGGAAGATCTCTCAGGGGAAATCACCAGTAGATGTACAGGGACATCAGGAGTTCTTGGTGGAGAAGGTTCTCGATTCCAAATTGTCCCGGGGTCGGCTTTATTTTCTGGTGCACTGGAAGGGCTATGGTCCAGAGGAAAGGTCTTGGGTCCTGGATAAGGATCTCCATGCCCCGAGGCTCAAGAGGGCATTTTTTCGGGAATTTCCTCGGAAACCTGGCTTTAGGGGTTCCTTGACCCCTCCTCAAGGGGGGGGTACTGTTAGGCGCCGGGGTCCGCTCGTCTGTGCGGCCCGGCGCCTAGCAACCAGGGACGCCGTGCGCGTACAGCCGCCGGCTCCCTGGCAACGCTAGACGCCGGGCGCACGGAGCCGCACGGACCCTAGCAACGGGGACGCCACTGGTGGACCGCGTTCCCCGTTGCTGGGTCCATTTAAATTAATAGGGCACCTGTTTCCTGGCCGTGCAGCAAGGCAGCTGCACGGCATTTAATCCAATCAGCCTCTGAACAGCTGATTGGAGGACTCCCTGTTAAGTACACTTCCAGGGCTTCTCACAGACGCCGGTAATAGCTTCCTGCATGCTGTATCTGTTTGCTGAGAGTGTTTCCAGTCCTGCTGTACCCGGTCGCTCCTGTCCTCAGTTGTCCTGTACTCGGAAGTCGTCATCTGTTCCTGGAGTCCTGACTGAGCACCTTTAAACATCCAGTGGTGTTCGTGAGTCACGGCGTAGCCGTGTGTTGCGGCTTGGCCGCTTTATTATTATTTATTATTTGTGTTTCGGAGCTTTTGCGGTGGATTCCGCTCCCACAGATCCACTCTGGTATCCAGCGGTGCTGGGTAGGAGTAACGGACTAGTGGATTTTGGTTGTCCTTTTATCTGGCGGTTTTTCCGCGCATACTTCTGGTTTGGTTAGTTAGCTTGTTGCCCCTGGCCTGTTGTCAGTCAGAGGTCCTCTTGTCATCATCCTGCCTCGGATTTCCCTTTGTCTCTCACTAAGACCGGGGGGCACCGGAGTTGGGCAGACATAATCCGCCTTTCAAACGTGGCTGCCAGGGGCTCAAGAAACCATAATCTCGCAAGGGATTTTTGATAGCACGGGTGAGACAATAGAGTTAGGGCGCCAGGGGCAACTAGTCTTTCTAGCTCCCGTAACCAGCATTCCCCTTCCAGTACTCTGGCCATTGTCATTAGATCTCCTCCGGTCAGGAGTACTGGAATCATAACACTAGGGTCGCTTAGCTTAGTCATCCAGCGACCTCGGTGCAAATTTTAGGACTAAAAATAATATTGTGAGGTGTGAGGTATTCAGAATAGACTGAAAATGAGTGGAAATTATGGTTTTTGAGGTTAATAATACTTTGGGATCAAAATGACCCCCAAATTCTATGATTTAAGCTGTTTTTTAGTGTTTTTTGAAAAAAAAACCCGAATCCAAAACACACCCGAATCCGACAAAAAAAATTCGGTGAGGTTTTGCCAAAACGCGGTCGAACCCAAAACACGGCCGCGGAACCGAACCCAAAACCAAAACACAAAACCCGAAAAATTTCAAGTGCACATCTCTAGAAAACAGTCAGTTGCCACCCAGAAATGCCTTCTTTCTGTCAATCTCCTTGCGATCGCCCATGCGAACGGATCATTGTGGTGCATACGCAAGCGCAGTTTGGACCTGATCGCAGGCTGTGAGAAAATGCAGCCTAGCGATCAGGTCTGAATTACCCCCTATGTGAACTGCAAGGGGGGGGGGGGGGCAGATGTAACGGCTATGGGACTCAAGGCCGACCTTTTTTAATGTCATCCTTGTTCATGTCGACCTAATCGCTGTGTCAACCTATTTCTAGTGTCGACCTATCCACTGTCAACCAATGGGTGTCGACTTAATGGGTGTCGACCTAATTGGTGTTGACCTGGAGTCCGGACACCGATGTAACATGTGCAGAGAGAGTTAGATTTGGGTGGGGTGTTCATACTGAAATCTAAATTGCAGTGTCAAAATAAATCAGCCAGTATTTACCCTGCGCAGAAACAAAATAACCCACCCAAATCTAACTCTCTCTGCACATGTTATATCTGCCCCCCCATTTGCTAACAAATATGCTGCTGTGATCAGGTCTGAATTATGCCCTTTGGGGCTAATTCAGGTTGGATTGCAAACCGCGATCCAGCTGGAATTTTTACGATTGCCCCTCGGGCGCATGCGCAGCGCCCGTACTGCGTATGTGCCTGCACTGTCTGGGGTAGGGGAGGCTGCAGAAAATGCGATTGCCTCTGCCTGTCAATCAGGCAGAGGCGGTTGTAGGGCAGGCAATGCTTTCCAGGGAGAAGACAGAGCGTTGTGGGGGCAGTGCGGCGCGAACGGGGGGCTGAGGTGGCCAAACGGGGGCGTGATGGGGATGTGATCACAGCGGCTGCGTGATATCACATGCAGTCGCCGCAATCATGAACACGGCGACGGGGCTCCTGCGGGCGCAGCTAAACTATGCCAGCAGGAGCCAACACTAATTTCTATGATGAAGCAGAAATTGCAAGGCGATCACAATTTCTGCTTCATTAAGGGGGTGGGGAGGCGCTGGTCAGCATGCTGGGCGGCCTTGCCCAGCGATAGGTGGCCCCCAGCATGCTAGGAAAAGGATAGCAAATTCTGCTAATTAGCAGAATTTGCTATCCTTACTGAATTAGGCCCTTTGGGGGTCATTCCGAGTTGATAGCTCGCTAGCTACTTTTAGCAGCCGTGCAAACCGGGTGGTCTTCTGTATGCCGAATGTCGGGATCCCGGCGCACAGTATACCGGCGCCGGAATCCCGACACCCGGCATACCGACAACTATTCTCCCTCGTGGAGGTCCACGACCCCCCTGGAGGGAGAATAAAATAGTGTAGCGCGCCACCGAGCCCGCAAGGGGCTCCTTTGCGCTCGCCACGCTGTCGGTATGCCGGCGGTCGGGCTCCCGGCGCCGGTATGCTGGGCGCCGGGAGCCTGAGCGCCGGCATATCGTACGACACCCGTGCAAACCCATAGTCGCCACCCATGGGGGAGTGTATTTTCACTTTGCAAGTGTGCGAACGCCTGTGCAGCTGAGCGGGACGAAAACGTTTTTTGCAGTTTGAGTAGCTCTGGACTTACTCGGTCCTTGTGATCACTTCAGTCATTTTGGTCCCGGAATTGACGTCAGACACCCGCCCTGCAAACGCTTGGACACACTTGCGTTTTTCAAAACACTCCCTGAAAATGGTCAGTTGACACCTTCAAACGCCCTCTTCCTGTCAATCTCCTTGCGATCAGCTGTGCAAATGGATTCTTCGTTAAATCCATCGCCCAGCAACAATCCACTTTGTACCCGTACGACGCGCCTGCGCATTGCAGTGCATACGCATGTGCAGTAGTAACCTGTTCACTGCACTGCAAAAAACGTAAGCAAGCGATCAACTCGGAATGACCCCCTTTGTCCGGTCCATTACAAAAGCCATCCAGTGATAATTATGACAACCAATCATGGAGATTTCTTTATCAGCACTTGATACTGTATGAGTAGAAATGCGGATTATGCACCACAGAATGAGCCGAAATATACATTATACCACACAGTATGAGTCGAAAATTATCATATTACGCCACACGGTATTGCTGAAATTCACAATACGCCACATGATATGAGTCAAAATGCATATTACCCCCCGCTGTCAACTCCACACACACTTTAAAGGCAGCCCGGGCCCCAGCCGCAGCCGCGATACTCACTGAGCACTGACAGCTCTACTCCTTCAATCCTCCGATGGTGACCAGGCTCTCTCCTATGGCTGGGCAGCGGCTCTCCCCTCTCCTATGGCTGGGCAGCGGCTCGCCTCTCTCCTCCCGCAGCCCGCTCCGTCTCCCGGTCTCCGTGGTGCGGTGCTGCTGGTCAGTCACATGGATGAAAGGAGGAGGGGGTACACTGTGGGTGTGATCTGGCTCTTGTCCCAGCAGCAGCTGTCCAATCAGCGAGCGCTGAAAGCCTGCTGGGGCCGGCTCAGAATGATGCATGTAAATAAAATCTCCTCTGCAGCGCCGCTACTTACGGCAATCCGTGGCCACGGCCGGGCCGCCTGAGACTCAGGGGGCCTTAAGCACATGTCTTGGTTGCCTAACGGCAAATTTGCCCTTGGGCCTAGGTAATTGATATCTGGCCATCCTTCCTCCCTCTGGGGCGGCAGTGGGAATATGCTTGTGCTATATAAGTAACTGTTAGTAATAAATGACAATCCTCTGAAAGTGAACTTTGAGCATCCGTGAAAAAAGTAGCATATAAAAAGAAGTTAGTTTCAGTTCAAATTGTGAATGTGAATGTTGAACCCCGAACGGCGAACACTGAAAGCGGAGTCACAAATACAGCAAAATAGCGGTCTATTGATGATTGTACCACAAGAACAAATGAAAGTCAATTAAACGCGCTCACAATTTCCGTGTGTATATGTGTGTGGTAAGGAATATAGGGGGCAATTCAGATCTGATTGTAGATGTGCTAAATTCAGCACATCTACTATCAATTACTCTGACATGCGGGGGGATGCCCAGCACAGGGTAGGTCCCTTCCTGTGCAGCCTATCGGGTCGCAGCAGCTGCATGTGACAACACGCAGCTGCCGCGGCCCACCCCTGCAACGATGCGGACATGCCTGCGTTTTCCAGACTGCGCCCCAACAACGGCATTCTAGCGCCGGTGGTACGTCCCTTCCTGCCCCGCGACCACCTCTGCCTGTCAGTCAGTTCAATCTGTTAGTATCTTACTGGGTCTCCCAGGGTGCGCATGCGGGCGCACTTCACAAAGAGCTTCAGACTGCTATCTGCAGTCTGAATTACCCCCATAGATTGTAAGCTCCCATGGGACAGGGACTGTTGTGAATGGCGAAATATTATCTGTCAAGCGCTGTGTAATATCATATGTGGACGCTATATAAGCAACTGACAATTATAAATAAATAATGCCTTTATTGAGAAGGTGCATGAATAGAATAGGCATGAACAGAATAGTACCAATTGACATTACACCACACCACATGGTAGTGTCAGTTATTCACATTACTCCACATAGTAGTACCCCTTATACATGTTATGCCATGCAGTACAGCCCCTCATACACATTACGTCACACAGTAGAACCCTAGTATGCACATTACACTATAATTGAGTCCTTTTTACACATTACACCATGGTAGAGCAGCTATTGAAGTAGCTGTTTTTAACTATTTATTGTATCATTAAATAAATGAAAAATGTTATATATGCCCTGACTGACCTGACCTCACCCCCCCAATTCCTCAATGAAAATAAAACCCCAAATGTGACCCCCCCCCCCCCCCACAGCTGATGCAGCAGCGGCAGCTGATGCAGAGAAAGGTTCTGCAGCATCAATGTAGAGAGAAGGGCTGCAGCATCCAGGGCAGAGAGAGGTGCTGCAGCAGCCAGGGCAGAAATAGATGCTGCTGCAGCAGCTGATGCAGAGAGAAGTGCTGCAGCATCAATGTAGAGAGAAGTGCTGCAGCAGCCTGTGTAGAGAGCTGTGCTAAAGCAGCGAGGGCAGAGAGAGGTTCTATGGAAGCCAGACAGAAAGAGCTGCTGCAGCATCTGAAGTAGAGACATGTGCTACAGCTTCCAGGAAAGAGAGAGGTGTTGCAGCAGCGGGGGCAGAGAATGGTGCTGCAGGACAGAAGTAACCCTGCTGCACAGCTACAAGCAGACAGTGAAACAATTAAAGAGGGCGGCCAGAGCTCTGGCATGTTCTGGCTGTTGGTGTCTCCTTCTGTCGCCTTTGGTCTGCCCTGTTCCCTACCTAGTCTGCGAGTGAGTGTGCACTTCCTGCTTATCCTCCTCCTCCTGGTCTGCGGCTGCCAGTACAGTAACCCGCGTGAAGGGGGGTGGTGGCGAGCAGCAGCGCATCCTCTAACCACCAGAGCATCCCCCCGCTATATCCCTGAGAGGTTATGGGCCTGATTAAGAGTTGCATGCAAACCCAATGGTTTGCGGACAACTCCACGGTTAGAGATCTGCACATGAGCAAATGCCACACTGCTCATATGCAGATCTCTGTGTGTGAGATCGCACGCAGTGCCCCCCAGCTGCAGTAGGATTGACCTCCAGTTTGTACAAGTGCCGAGGCTGCATCTTCTGATAAGCCTTAGTCTTACTCAGATGACCAATGGCGCAACTGATGTTCACCATGGTGATCCGATGCTGCATCTCTTGATACAGAAGTTGGATCAGCAATGGTTACAATAGGTGCCTTTTGCCCTGGGACATCTGTTGTGGCATTAGCATGTATTTGCATCACTTTGTCCAGAGATGCTGCAGCAACGCAAAGAGCGTACACCTATGAATCATCACATATGTTCAGCTATTCCCAGTATCCATTGCTGCCTGCAATGCTGACTGACACTGAGCTATAAATTCCGCGATTGCTAATAACCACTTTACGGATCTCACATGCACATATTCAGGGGGCTGCCTGGTTGTCCCTGACGGGTTCCAATGTATACTGTAGATAGACATTGTCTAGTTAGACAGTCAATAGGTCGTCACCATATGGTCAACAAGCATTAGGTCGACAGGTACAAAAGGTCGACAAGTAAAAGGTAGACAGTGATTAAAGTTGACAGGTTCGAAAGGTCGCCATGACAATGGCCAACACAAGTTTTTTTGGGGTTTTCACATATTTTTTAACTTTTGCTTGATTTACCATCCACATGGATTATGATTGGGAATAGTAACCTGCCTGAAGTGTGTCGAGGGTCTACGTCTGCAATAATTGTGGTCACATATGACCAAACATAGAAAATGACACTCCAAAAAACTTTTAAAAAGTGTCAATCTTTTTTTGTGTTGACCATTTCCATGTCAACATTTTCTACTGTCTACCTTGAGCATGTTGATCTTTTGACCCTGTCGACTTAATGCATGTCAACCATATGGGGTCTATCTAATTACTGTAGATCTTCTATACCACACCCATCCCTGACACAACATAATGGGTGGTTTTGATCACAGATTAGAGTGAAAATAGAAAACTACTAAAAAGCTGGAATTATTTTAAATGTTTGGAGATTTTAATGAAATTGAAGCAGTTTGAGAACCTCAAACCTTTCTGCAGTACAATCACGATTTTTAGGCCCACTTACATCCAGTGGCTAGGCTACAAGTGGGAATCTCAGTTTTGAAGAAATTGGGCATGACATTAGGATAAAAAAGCAGATTGGTCTCTGTGTAACTCAGAATCAGGACCTTAAACTTTCCAGAAATACCATTAGCTAGCTTATTACCCCTTACAAAGTCAAATGTATTGCTTTTTTATAGCAATTATATTGCTATTTTCTAATCACCACCAAGAATAATTTGTGATTCTTAGTCCAGCATTGACCCACCTTTCCAAAACAGCACAAAGCTGGTCCTTTCAATTAAGCTGTTTGATGTGCATTGTCATGCCTCAGGTCCGACTCTGACCAGTGGAGATCTCAGGCGTAGGGGCTGACTGGAATGTGAATCTGGGAGCTTTGATACATAACCAGGATATGGTAAACTTGAGCGTAGGCCCGAAGGCGTGACCAGAATGGAGGAGAATATAAGATAAAACAAGTCTTTTATGCAGCACGCAAGATGGTACAGATAGCGGCAGATGGTATTAGACTCAATGATCGGTATCACAGATAATGCAGTAACATTGGCACAGGAAAAGGTAATGTAGAAGCATATGTAACATCGATGGCAAGATGTAATATGAGATGCAGTGTGAACCACTGATGAAGTCCCAATATAATGAGCACACGATAGCAGACACAGTTGCAGTGTAAACCACTGATGAAGTCAATGTAGAGGAATACACAATGTTACTGACTACTGGAGAAGAAAGGATACCGATGGTACTGGGTATTGATGGCAGAGCACCATTGAAGCTAGAGATCGATGGCAGAACACCGATGGAGCTGGAGATCGATGGCGGAACAACAATGGAGCTGGAGATCAATGGCGGAACACCGATGGAGCTGGAGATCGATGGCGGAACACCGATGGAGCTGGAAATCGATGGCGGAACACCGATGGAGCTGGAGATCGATGGCGGAACACCGATGGAGCTGGAGATCGATGGCGGAACACCGATGGAGCCAGGCAGAGCTGCAAGCAGGATGGAACTCAGGTCTCAGGGCAGAATGGAATCTCTTGGAGCAAGGTAACCTGGAAGCAGCAGAGAGCAAACATCCACACAGGGCAGAGGCGTCACTAGGGTTGGTGTCACCCGGTATGGTAACTTATGGTGTCACCCCCATGGACCTTCCGTATCACACCACACAAAACCCGTAGTAATGTTTTTGTACTTGTTTTCCTTGTAAATCATAATTCCTGTATATATATTCCGTGCTCTACCTTTCGCAATGTGTATAACTTGCTCTACCTGGCGCAATGTGTATAGCATGCTCTACCTGGCGCAATGTGTGCTCTACCTGGCGCAATGTGTATAACGTGCTCTACCTGGCGCAATGTATATAACGTGCTCTACCTGGCGCTATGTGTATAATGTGCTCTACCTGGTGCAATGTCTATAATGTGCTCTACCTGGCGCAATGTGTAAAATATGCTCTACCTGGCGCAATTTGTATAACATGATCTACCTGGTGCAATGTGTATAACATGATCTACCTGGTGTGTAAAACATGCTCTACCTGGCGCAATGTGTATAACGTGCTCTACCTGGCGCAATGTGTATAACGTGCTCTACCTGGCGCAATGTCTATAATGTGCTCTATCTGGCGCAATATGTATAATGTGCTCTACTTGGCACAATGTGTATAACGTTCTTTACCTGGCGCAATGTCTATAATGTGCTCTACCTGGCGCAATGTGTAAAATGTGCTTTACCTGGCGCATGTGTAAAAAAAAAATTTTCATTATATATATACATACACACACACTTTAAAAAAAAATAATACTGAATTAAATTGAAATTAACCATTTGTATGTACAAACAAATGGTACTCATTTCAATAAAATCCATGTTTACTTCAGGAACATTTTTTTTTAATTAATTGACTGTATAATTTTTTTTTTTTTTACTGAAAATACTAACTTATTATTGAAGTTTCCACACTCAGCTGGCAGCTGAAACGACTTGCAGCCAGCCATGGAGTGACCGCAGAAGGTTGAGAATGAGCCTGAGGTGCGAAATCAACTTCAAGGCAGGTCCTCCGACCCTAGGCTCCCTGTAGTAACCGCAGCACTGAGAAGAGCAGCTCTAACCTCCACCCACCTCTCTCTCCCAGCAGTGCAAACGGCCGAGCGGCGGCATGATGACGTCACAGGACGTGCATGATGTAGACGTGATCATGTGTATGGACCCGGCCGCGGCAGAGTCTTCCAGCCGGGGGGGGGGGGGGGGGTGGAGGAATGCGATGCAATCATAACTGTGCCGTAGTGGAGTCTTCTTGTTGCAGGCAGGGGGTGTAGGATTTTGAGTCGGCGGGGGTGCGATCGTAACTGTTGTGCTTGGTGCCAGACGGCAAATAGAGCACTGCAGTTATTTAGAGATGAGCGCCTGAAATTTTTCGGGTTTTGTGTTTTGGTTTTGGGTTCGGTTCCGCGGCCGTGTTTTGGGTTCGACCGCGTTTTGGCAAAACCTCACCGAATTTTTTTTGTCGGATTCGGGTGTGTTTTGGATTCGGGTGTTTTTTTAAAAAAACACTAAAAAACAGCTTAAATCATAGAATTTGGGGGTCATTTTGATCCCATATTATTATTAACCTCAAAAACCATAATTTCCACTCATTTTCAGTCTATTCTGAATACCTCACACCTCACAATATTATTTTTAGTCCTAAAATTTGCACCAAGGTCGCTGGATGACTAAGCTAAGCGACACTAGTGGCCGACACAAACATCTGGCCCATCTAGGAGTGGCACTGCAGTGTCACGCAGGATGGCCCTTCCAAAAAACCCTCCCCAATCAGCACATGACGCAAAGAAAAAAAGAGGCGCAATGAGGTAGCTGACTGTGTGAGTAAGATTAGCGACCCTAGTGGCCGACACAAACACCGGGCCCATTTAGGAGTGGCACTGCAGTGTCACGCAGGATGTCCCTTCCAAAAAACCCTCCCCAATCAGCACATGACGCAAAGAAAAAAAGAGGCGCAATGAGGTAGCTGACTGTGTGAGTAAGATTAGCGACCCTAGTGGCCGACACAAACACCGGGCCCATTTAGGAGTGGCACTGCAGTGTCACGCAGGATGTCCCTTCCAAAAAACCCTCCCCAATCAGCACATGACGCAAAGAAAAAAAGAGGCGCAATGAGGTAGCTGACTGTGTGAGTAAGATTAGCGACCCTAGTGGCCGACACAAACACCGGGCCCATTTAGGAGTGGCACTGCCACACAGAGGTAGCCACAGCCGTGAACTACCGTACTGTACTGTGTCTGCTGCTAATATAGACTGGTTGATAAAGAGATGTAGTAGTATGTATGTATAAAGAAGAAAGAAAAAAAAACCACGGGTAGGTGGTATACAATTATGGATGGACTGCCGAGTGCCGACACAGAGGTAGCTACAGCCGTGAACTACCGTACTGTATCTGCTGCGACTGGATGATAAATAATGATATAAAAAATATATATATATCACTACTGCAGCCGGACAGGTATATATATTATATAATGACGGACCTGCTGGACACTGTCTGTCAGCAGAATGAGTTTTTTATAGAATAAAAAAAAAAACACCACACAAGTGAAGTCACACGACGAGTGTTTAACTTTTTCAGGCAATCACAATATAGTATACTACTAACTATACTGGTGGTCAGTGTGGTCAGGTCACTGGTCAGTCACACTGGCAGTGGCACTCCTGCAGCAAAAGTGTGCACTGTTTAATTTTAATATAATATGTACTCCTGGCTCCTGCTATAACCTATAACTGGCACTGCAGTGCTCCCCAGTCTCCCCCACAATTATAAGCTGTGTGAGCTGAGCACAGTCAGATATATAATATATACATAGATGATGCAGCACACTGGGCTGAGCAGTGCACACAGATATGGTATGTGACTGTCTTGTACTCCTGGCTCCTGCTATAACCTATAACTGGCACTGCAGTGCTCCCCAGTCTCCCCCACAATTATAAGCTGTGTGAGCTGAGCACAGTCAGATATATAATATATACATAGATGATGCAGGCATGCAGCACACTGGGCTGAGCAGTGCACACAGATATGGTATGTGACTGAGTCACTGTGTGTACCGTTTTTTTCAGGCAGAGAACGGATATATTAAATAAAACAACTGCACTGCTGGTGGTCACTGTGGTCAGTCACTAAACTCTGCACTCTCTTCTACAGTATCAGCCTCAGGTCAATCTCTCTCTCTCTCTCCTAATCTAAATGGAGAGGACGCCAGCCACGTCCTCTCCCTTTCAATCTCAATGCACGTGTGAAAATGGCGGCGACGCGCGGCTCCTTATATAGAATCCGAGTCTCGCGAGAATCCGACAGCGTCATGATGACGTTCGGGCGCGCTCGGGTTAACCGAGCAAGGCGGGAAGATCCGAGTCGCTCGGACCCGTGAAAAAAAACATGAAGTTCGTGCGGGTTCGGATTCAGAGAAACCGAACCCGCTCATCTCTAGTTACGATCGCACCCCGTCGACTCAAAATCCTACACCCCCGCCTGAAACAAGAAGATTCCACTGCGGCACAGTTATGATCGCATCCCCCCCCGGCGGGAAGACTCCGCAGCGGCACAGTTACAATCGCACCTCCAATGCCTCCCTACCCCGCTGACTGAAAGTCACACCCCCTGCCTGGAAGACTCTGTCGCGCCCGGGCCCATGCTGTGTGACAGTGTCATGAAGCAGGGAATGCGAGTGCGCCGCGTCCGTGCTCAATTTGGTGTCACCCGATTGAAGGGTGACACCTGGGTGCGGGACACTTGCCGCACTTGCCTCATGACGCCACTGATACTGGGTATGACAATCATAGCACTGGCGACCAGGCAGTCCTTACCCAGCATTCTTATAGGAGCCAGAGTGCAGGGATTGGCTGGGATGATCTGGTGATGCAGGGAGACTCAAACAGGTACATAATTGGCTGTGCTGCTGTCACATACCTCCCAACATGACCCTCTCCAGGAGGGACAGAATGCTCTGCATCTGGACTTTTCTCCTAATTTATGATTGCCTTCACCTGTTTTGAACAGGTTAATGGATAAGAAAGGTGTTTTACCACAGGTGCTGGCAATCATAAATTAAGAGGGAAGTCCAGGAGCAGAGCATTGTGTCCCTCCTGGAGAGGGTCATGTTGGGAAGTATGCTGTCAGGTGATCAGGACTTGTCACAGCAGTACTCCAGGCTGAGGCTCAGATGTGGATTGAGGCCTAGTAGGCCCAAACACTAGGAAGCAGACATTATGCTGAGAGAGCTATGCAGGAACAGCATGTAAAGACTTTACTGCAAGCTGGGTGTGATGAACAGAGAGCCGGGTTGCTGAACACTGGATCTTGGCAATTACACACACAGTGGAATTCCTGCTCAGTTGCTAACCAGCAAGTAATCAAGACTGCAGTTTGTATGAGAAGCAGATGCTTGGTTGCAGAATAAGCAGAGGTAAGCCACAGAACATGAGAAATACAGTCAGGATCGTGACATGTATTACATGAGTGTTAGGCGCCGAGGGTCCGCTCGTCGGTGCGGCCCGGCGCCTAGCAACCAGGGACGCCGTACGCGGACAGCCGCCGGCTCCCTGGCAACGCTAGACGCCGGGCGCACGGAGCCGCACGGACCCTAGCAACGGGGACGCCACTGTCGGACCGCGTTCCCCGTTGCTGGGTCCAAAGTTAATTACCACACTTGTTTCCTGGCCGTGCAGTATGGCAGCTGCACGGCATGTTTGTAATTAGCCCTGTCTGGCACCTGATTGGAGGGCTTCCATTTAAAGGCACTCTCAGGACTTCTCACAGACGCCGGTAATAGCTTCCTGTTTGCTGTATCTGTTGCAGAGAGTGTTTCCAGTCTTGCTCTATCCGGTCGTTCCTGTCCTCAGTGGTCCAGTACTCGGAAGTTGTCATCTGTTCCTGGAGTCCTGACCGAGCACCTTTAACATCCTGTGGTGTTCGTGAGTCGCGGCGTAGACTAGCCGTGTGTTGCGGCTTGACCGCTTACTATTTATTATTTGTTATATTGAGTCTCGGAGCTTTTGCGGAGGATTCCGCTCCCACAAATCCACTCTGGTATCCAGCGGTGCTGGGTAGGAGTAACGGATTAGTGGATTTTGGTTGTCCTTTTCCCTGGCGGTTTGTCCGCACATACTTCTGGTTTTAGTTTAGTTAGCTTGTAGCCCCTGGCCTGGTTGTTTAGTCAGAGGGCCCCTTGTTATCACCCTGTCTCGGATTTCCCTTTGTCTCCCATTAAGACCTGAGGGGGCATCGGAGTTGGGCAGACATAATCCGCCCTTCAAACGCGGCTGCCATAGGCTCAAGCAACCATAGTCTCGCAGGGGATTTCTGATAACACGGGCGAGACAACGGAGTTAAGGCGCCAGGGGTTACTAGGCTTTCCTGCTCCCGTAACCAGCATTCCCTTCCAGTACTTTGGCCTTTATCATAAGATCTCCTCTGGTCAGAAGTACTGGAATCATAACATTATTACCGGCCAAACCAAAACTTAAAATTAAACAAGGTTTGATTTTTTCCCTTATTTCAGTTTGGAAGATTTGTCGGCCTCATGAATCCCACTGGTTTAGGGCCAAGTCCTGGCCAGCTTCTAGTTAGCCAGATTCAAGAACTTACTCAGATGGTTCAGGATCTTTCCCTTCGGGTGAAGTCGCAGGAAGATCTTTTACGGACTTCCCCGAGGGTCGTCCCTGAACCGAAAATGCATTTGCCTGACCGTTTTTCTGGTGATAGGAAGCAGTTTTTTAATTTTAAAGAGTCTTGTAAACTTTATTTTCGCTTAAGACCAATCTCCTCAGGCACGGAATCTCAGCGGGTCGGAATTATTATTTCTTTACTTCAGGGGGATCCCCAGACCTGGGCTTTTGGTTTAAGAACAGAGGATCCGGCATTGTTGTCTGTAGACGCCTTTCTGGGGTCTTTAGGGCTTTTGTATGATGACCCTGATAGAGAGGCATCCGCCGAGAGTCAGTTGCGTGCTCTCAGACAGGGTAGGAATCCCGCAGAGATTTATTGTACGGAGTTTCGCCGTTGGTCGAACGACTGTGGCTGGAATGACCCAGCCCTGCGCAGTCAGTTTCGCCTCGGCTTATCTGAGTCTATAAAATACAGTCTCCTTCAGTATCCCGCTCCTGAGACTCTCGATAAACTCATGGAGCTTTCTATTAAGATTGATCGTCGTCTCAGAGAGCGGAGGGCTGAAAAAGGAGCACCTGTCGGGTCTTCTCCTTGTGTTTTTTCCATTCCTGTGGACTTAGAGGAGCCCATGCAGATGGGTCTCTCCAAGCTGTCTCCTGAAGAAAGAACCAGAAGACAAAATTCTGGTCTTTGTTTGTACTGTGGGGGTAAGGGACATTTTGCCCGTAATTGTCCGAACAAGTCGGGAAACGCCTCGACCAAGTGAATTGTGAGGGGGTTCACTTTGGTCTGCAGCTTATCTCCTCAAATAATTCCCTGTTAGTCCCAGCTAAAGTTTCCTTTGGCAGCCTCAGTTCTTCGGTGTCGGCTTTTGTTGACAGTGGAGCTGCAGGGAACTTTATGGACTTAACGTGGGCCAAAGCCTTAGGTATTCCTCAGTTAACCTTGGGTAGGCGTATCACCATGCATGGTTAAAATGGGAGTCCCTTGTCCAATGGGGTTATTTCCCTCTGTACACCCCCTGTTCTACTTTCGGTAGGAGCTCTTCATTCCGAAAAGATTGAATTTTTCCTTACCCATTGCCCTGCAGTTTCAGTGGTTCTGGGTCACCCTTGGCTGGCCTTTCATAATCCCATCATTGATTGGCAGTCGGGGGAGATCTCACAATGGGGTACCATCTGTAATAAGGAATGTATTACGTTTCCCATCAGAATAGCTGCTGCCATTCCCGAACCCATTCCTGTGGAATACCAGGATTTTGTTGATGTATTTTCCAAGGGCAATGCAGACATTCTGCCTCCCCATCGGCCTTATGATTGTGCTATTGAGCTAATTCCTGGTGCCACATTGCCAAAGGGAAGGTTATATGCATTGTCCGGACCAGAGACTGTGGCCATGAATGAGTATGTTAAAGAGAGCCTAGGGAAAGGATTTATCAGGCCATCTAAATCCCCGTTAAGTGCAGGCTTCTTCTTTGTGGAGAAGAAAGATGGATCACTCAGACCTTGCATTGACTTTAGAGCCTTGAATAAGATCTCAGTAAAAAATACTTACCCTTTGCCGCTGATTTCTGTCCTCTTTGATCAGCTACGTTCGGCTGTGATTTTTTCTAAGATTGACCTGAGAGGAGCATATAACCTCATCCGAATCAAGTCAGGAGATGAGTGGAAAACGGCATTCAGTACTCAGTCGGGTCACTACGAGTATCTGGTTATGCCATTCGGCCTGTCTAACGCTCCTGCAGTTTTCCAGGATCTCATTAACGACGTGCTCCGTGATTTTCTTGGAAGATTCGTGGTCGTTTACTTAGACGATATCTTGATCTATTCTGACTCTATTGAACAACATGTTACCCAGGTGCGTCAGGTTCTTCAAAAATTACGTGAAAATCACCTATATGCCAAGCTGGAGAAGTGTGAATTTCATGTCACGGAGGTATCCTTTTTGGGGTACATTATTTCCCCTCGGGGATTCTGTATGGAACCAAAGAAGCTCCAAGCCATCCTTAGTTGGGCGCAACCCACCAACTTAAAAGCAATTCAGCGCTTTTTAGGGTTTGCGAATTATTATAGAAGATTTATTCATTCTTTTTCCGACCTGGTTGCTCCCATTGTGGCACTTACTAAGAAGGGAGCGGATCCAACCAGCTGGTCTCGTGAAGCTGAGTTATCTTTTCAGGCCTTGAAACAAGCCTTCGTCTCAGCCCCAGTCCTCAGACATCCCAACCCAGAATTGCCTTTCATTGTTGAGGTTGATGCCTCGGAGGTTGGAGTAGGGGCTATCCTGTCTCAGAAGGATCCGGACTCTCTAGAATTACATCCTTGTGCCTTTATGTCCAGGAAATTCTCATCTGCTGAATCCAACTACGATGTTGGTAACCGGGAATTACTGGCTATTAAATGGGCTTTCGAGGAGTGGAGGCATTGGCTTGAGGGAGCAACACATACCATTTCAGTTTTGACTGATCACAAAAATCATCAGTACATCGAATCAGCTAAACGGCTGAATGCCCGGCAGGCTCGTTGGGCTTTATTTTTTACTCGTTTCAAGTTCATTATCACCTTCAGGCCAGGTTCCAAGAATACCAAGGCGGATGCCCTATCACGCAGTTTTCTTCCAGTTCATGATAACAGTCCTGTTACTCCCATACTTCCGTCTTCAGTCATTCGGGCAGGCCTCACACAAGATTTATTTACCCAGTTAAAGCAGCTTCAACATCAAGCTCCTGGAAATACTCCTGCTGGTCGTCTTTATGTCCCTGAGTTTTTGAGAGCAACTGTTTTGACTGAGTTTCATGATAGCAAAGTTGCCGGGCATCCGGGGATCTCTAAGACTTTGGAATTAGTCTCCCGCTCAGTATGGTGGCCTGGTCTTTCTAAAGACATTAAGGAGTTTGTTTTTTCTTGTCAGGTCTGTGCACAGCATAAAGTTCCCCGTTCCTTGCCTATCGGGCAACTTATGCCCTTGAATGTTCCTCTCAGGCCATGGTCTCATATTTCCATGGATTTTGTGGTAGACCTCCCTCTGTCAGCCGGATGCCGAGTCATATGGGTAGTAGTGGACCGTTTTTAGCAAGATGGCCCATTTCATTGCTCTTCCCCGACTGCCATCTGCCCAGGGATTGGTTGTTTTGTTCCTCCGCCATGTTTTCAGACTCCATGGGTTACCTACTGATATTGTTTCTGATCGGGGTCCACAATTCATTGCACAATTTTGGAAGTCTTTTTGTGCCTCATTAAAGATGAAATTGTCTTTAACGTCTGGCTACCATCCCCAATCCAACGGGCAGACTGAGCGAGTTAATCAATCATTAAAACAGTATTTGCGTTTGTACTCAGCCAAACTCCAAAATGATTGGTCCGAGTTTCTTCCTTTGGCGGAGTTTGCTTACAACAATTCCTGTCATTCCTCCACCAATGTGTCTCCATTCTTTACAGTTTTTGGTTTTCACCCCAGAGCTAATTCCTTTTTTCAACATTCCTCTGTCTCCTCGATAACCTTAACCTCTCATCTCAGACTCATTTGGAGAAAAGTGCACCTTGCTCTCAGAAAAGCGGCATTTCGGGAGAAAAAAATTTCTGACAGGCTCCGGCGGCCTTGCACTTTTAAAGTAGGAGATAGGGTATGGTTGTCGACTCGCAACATTAAAATTCGACAAACCTCAGCCAGATTGGGTCCCAAATTTATTGGACCATTTCATATTATTAAAAAAATCAATCCAGTTGCTTTCCGGTTACGTTTACCAAGAGCTCTCCGGATCGGAAATACGTTCCATTGCTCCTTGTTGAAACCATACGTTTCTTCCAGTAGATTTCCTCGAAAGATCTCTCAGGGGAAATCACCAGTAGATGTACAGGGTCATCAGGAGTTCTTGGTGGAGAAGGTTCTTGATTCCAAATTGTCCCGGGGTCGGCTTTATTTTCTGGTACACTGGAGAGGTTATGGTCCAGAAGAAAGGTCTTGGGTCCTGGATAAGGATCTCCATGCCCCGAGGCTCAAGAGGGCATTTTTTCAAGAATTTCCTCGGAAACCTGGCTTTAGGGGTTCCTTGACCCCTCCTCAAGGGGGGGGTACTGTTAGGCGCCGAGGGTCCGCTCGTCGGTGCGGCCCGGCGCCTAGCAACCAGGGACGCCGTACGCGGACAGCCGCCGGCTCCCTGGCAACGCTAGACGCCGGGCGCACGGAGCCGCACGGACCCTAGCAACGGGGACGCCACTGTCGGACCGCGTTCCCCGTTGCTGGGTCCAAAGTTAATTACCACACTTGTTTCCTGGCCGTGCAGTACGGCAGCTGCACGGCATGTTTGTAATTAGCCCTGTCTGGCACCTGATTGGAGGGCTTCCATTTAAAGGCACTCTCAGGACTTCTCACAGACGCCGGTAATAGCTTCCTGTTTGCTGTATCTGTTGCAGAGAGTGTTTCCAGTCTTGCTCTATCCGGTCGTTCCTGTCCTCAGTGGTCCAGTACTCGGAAGTTGTCATCTGTTCCTGGAGTCCTGACCGAGCACCTTTAACATCATGTGGTGTTCGTGAGTCGCGGCGTAGCCGTGTGTTGCGGCTTGACCGCTTACTATTTATTATTTGTTATATTGAGTCTCGGAGCTTTTGCGGAGGATTCCGCTCCCACAAATCCACTCTGGTATCCAGCGGTGCTGGGTAGGAGTAACGGATTAGTGGATTTTGGTTGTCCTTTTCCCTGGCGGTTTGTCCGCACATACTTCTGGTTTTAGTTTAGTTAGCTTGTAGCCCCTGGCCTGGTTGTTTAGTCAGAGGGCCCCTTGTTATCACCCTGTCTCGGATTTCCCTTTGTCTCCCATTAAGACCTGAGGGGGCATCGGAGTTGGGCAGACATAATCCGCCCTTCAAACGCGGCTGCCATGGGCTCAAGCAACCATAGTCTCGCAGGGGATTTCTGATAACACGGGCGAGACAACGGAGTTAGGGCGCCAGGGGTTACTAGGCTTTCCTGCTCCCGTAACCAGCATTCCCTTCCAGTACTTTGGCCTTTATCATAAGATCTCCTCTGGTCAGAAGTACTGGAATCATAACAATGAGTAGCTATGTGCATGGATGTTTTGGCAGTCTATAGGTGCAGAGTACTTGAACATGAGAACACTTTTTTTATGAGTTTGAAATACGTGCAATAAAGGTCTGTAGATGCTGTTAAACCACCTTGTGCACTGCACCATCCAAACTTGCACCACCCTTATGGGAGGAAAAGCTTTTCAACCTGAACATGCCCTCCAAAGTCAGCAATTAAGTATCTGTGTAGTAAACAGTTCAGTGGCACGACCATTACACTCCCATAATGTGCCCATTAGACCATCTCCGTGTGTCTGTATAGCCACCCTGCAGTCACCGCCCTGGAACGGCCATTTAGATTTAGATTTGGGTTGGTCATATTGTTTCTGTGCATGGTAAATAAATACTGGCTGCTTTATTTTTACACTGCAATGTAGATTTCAGTTTGAACATACCCCAACCAAATCTAATTTCTTTGCACATGTTATACTCTGCCCCACCTGTAGTGCAACATGGTTTTGCTCAATTGCTAACTTTTTTGGTTTGCTAACAACTTCCTTAGTACACTGCAAATTTCCCATTTTGTATTATCTCTTCCAGGTTTATCTCTCCCCCCCCAGGGTAACCTATGTAGCGCGCCCAAAATTGCTGCTTTGCTTGTTACCTTTCAAGGGTGAAATATATGACCTGTGGAAGTTATTACTGACTGGCTGCACCAACCATACATTATGTTTATTGTGCCCATTATACTCATTGTTATTTGGATTCTTCTTTTCTGTAACACGAAAACTCTGTGCTATGTTTTTTGATGTTTGTAAAGCGACTTTGAGTCCTTAGGGAGAAAAGCGCTCTATAAATAAAAGTATTATTATTATTATCTGTATGTGATATTGTCGAGTATGTAGGTAATTGGCTTAATCACACTTGGCTTGTCAGCATGATCAGCGATATATCTTGAAAGTCTGCAAGGGCATATATTCAAACATAAGGGTTTGATTTACAGTAGATAGGCTTTTGAAAACATAGCCTATTTTGCAGTGCAATAATGTAGCCGGCATACAATGTCTCTTGGCTTAGAGGGCTCCTGGACCCTAAGCTTATGTACCTGATTGATTAGAGACAATTGCAATTGATCCTCTGGAGCTTTGGGAGATAATTGAGAGAAAAGACTCTCAAATTAGAGCTCAATTGTGGGTGTTTCATCATCTCCGTAATCTGCTTGATTTGCTGTAGGTCAGATGATTAGGCAGAAGTCTTCCTCATAAGGTTACGACTCTTGGCTCCGGAGAAAATCGGATATTTCTGATATCATGTTGGATGGAGACTTCTTTCTTAAATATTGGATAAGTTATACACTGAAAGATTTTTTTACCCCTAAAGAGTGCTCTTGAGATATACTATTCTGAAAAGCAGCAAATTTGTTTTCTAAAACTAAATCTAGTGATGTTGCTGGAAACTGAAGGAATAAACAGAGCCAACGTCAGAGACCAAGTCAGAAGTTGGGTGCACAGGAGTTCGGAATGGAAGTCAAACAAAGCCAAAATCAAAATCCAGAAAGTCAAACAGCAGAAAACAGGAATTGGGAGCAGCAAGACTAGAATGTGTAAGCACAATAATCCTTCCATCAGGGTGAGGTTCTCAAGACTTAAATTGAGAATTGGCTTTAGCCAGTAATTGGGCCGACAGTGCACACATCCAAGATGTTTGCGCATAACAGAATAAGAAAACTCACAAATAGAGGCAATCGTCAGTGCGTTAGATGTGATAAACTAAGAATTGTTCAAAAGATAATGAGGAAGTATGGAGACTGATTCTTTGGGTACCAGCTGTCAGCACCCTGGAGAGCTTTTCTTCTAGCAAGGATTTTTCTCTGGTGTGGACTTAAGGATCTCAGATAAAGTATGTTTTAGTTATCTTCATAAATATGTATATTCTGCTTGACTCAGAGGTGGCCATGGCTGCATCTTTTCCTATCTGTGACTTGAGGTAATGCAAATACAGCTACAAAACCCGTCTCTGGTGTACATCCATGCGTAAGTTTGTACAAAGGCTAAGACTCCCACTCAGCATCTCTAGGTGCTGTGATACCGCCTCATGCATCTTCAGATTCCATCACTGGACGTACCATCGACTCTTGCACCAGCCCTATGGTAGGGGCAGCTTTTCCATCTTAGTATGGCTTCCACTATGAACGACTGAGCGTACACGTAGGTAAATGCCTCAGCTACAACACTCCCATAACACGCCCGTGCATCTCTTCACCTTTTCCAAGTCTCCACCTAGGAATTCCTCAAGACATTCCTGATATAATTGCATCAGTGCCTGTGTAAGGCATGCGTGGTATGAGCTTTAGGGATTTTCGCACACGCACAGTAGCAAGTTTGAATCCTGCCCATTATGTGGTCCTGGACAAATAGAATACATTCTTTTATACAGTATATCATGCTGTTGTGATTTCTCTATATTAAGGTACATGAGTCATCTTAAGAAATAGGAATCATTGTCCTTTGTGAGAGCAAAGGTTTGAAGCCTCTGGAGCCATAAACCGTATATTATTTAATGGGCTTTGCTTGATTTTTACAGATGTCTGCAGATGTATAAATCTGAATAATCTCCCCCCTACAGTATACAGTATGAACTACACTATGGGGCTGCATCTTTTGCTGGTCGGACGCCTGTGACTTTATGCAGATGCTGCTACATAGCCCCTTCCTGTGTACATCCATGTGTCTGACTGAACAAGGCCTGAGGTGCCCACTCACATCATCCTTAGATGCTAAATTACTAGTTTGTGCACCTTTGGTAGAGATGGGCAAAATCCAAATCCACCAGAATTTTGTGGATCCGAACCAAACCAAAACCCAGTCCAGATCTCCTGAGGAAATTCGATTCAAACCAAGACCCTGTTCGGATCTCCCGGCAGGTCAGAATTCAGATTTTAAATCCGAATTTTCGCGTTTTGGATTGCAAAATTACATGAATTTAGCTGTTTTTATTAAGTTATATAGTTTTTTTTATCAATTATTATCAAATTTTAAATCCATTTAGGGCGGTGTTGCCAAAACCAATGCACAATAAAGAATTAGAACTATAACCAAAACATGGGGAGTCTGCGCACATCTCTAACCTTTAGGCGCACCCAGAGCCAGCCCTAGGCATAGGCAAACTAGGCAAATGCCTATGGCATTTGGAATGCCTAGGGGCACAAGCAGCTTCTGCTGATTAAAATGATATGCAGCATGCCTATATTCTGTGTGTGACTGCGGCTCTCTGCATACGAAATGCATTACTAATGTATATTATGTGTATAAGGGATAAATAATGCATGTCATATGTGTAAGAGGCATTACTGTGTGGTATTATGTGTATTATGTGTATAAAGGCATTACGAATGTGTGGCATTATGAGTATAAGGTGTACTACTTTGTGGCATAACGTATAGAAAGGGCACTACTGTGTGGTCTAATATGAATAAAGAGCAATATAGTGTGGTGTAATGTGAATAAGGGGCACTACTGTGAGGAGTAATGTGGTACTACTGTGTGATGTAACGTGAATAAGAGAAACTATAGCATGATATAATGTGAATAAAGTTACAGTACTGTGTGGCGTAATTTCAACTGGGGGTATTATTGTGTGGTCCATGCCCCTTCCCAGCAAGAACACACCCCATTTTGGGCTGCGCACCGAATGTGCACATTGTTCCTATTTAAAATATAGGGGGTAGGAGCACCAAAATGGGGACTGCTATGGGTGAGGGGTGATGGTGCTGGGAAAGGGGTACAGGGTTAGAGGCGGAACTAGTGTCTGTGCTAGGGGGCACCAGCCAAAATCTTGCCTAGGGCATCATATTGGTTAGTGCCGGCTCTGGGCGCACCATAGGTTGCACCATCGAAACTTGCACCAGCCCTATGGTAGCTGCAAATTCTCCATCTGAGAATGCCTGCTATGTGAGTGATTGAGCGCCTCTGTATGCCAGCACTTTCAGCGACATATCTGCGACACTTCCCATAAGATGCACATAAGGAGAACCTTCTCCATGTGTCCGCTAAACTACCTCCCTGACACCGCCCAGGAACGGGCAATATATTTTCAATCATGTGTGGTGCATCTGAAATCACAACTGCAACTCTATATGATCACGTTTGGGGACATAAGTGCAGTGCGGCTTAGATGCATGCACAGAGAAAACAAATTGCTCAGCTACATCCAACATCAGCAGCGCCAACCTACCGTATATACTCTATTATCGTTTAGAGGTACATCTTTCTGGTTTTAGACATCTAGCTGAAATCCAACATGATTGATAAACACTTTATTATCATTCTGTTAATATGCATAAATTTATTGTCGTTATACAAAAACATGTTCATGCATTTACAATATGACACATGCTTATTCTTCTCCCAAAGATACTCAAAAACGCAGAAAACTTAAAAAAAAAACTAGAACCTAAAAAATGACAACACAAGAGAACATGTTTTGATCTCATCCTACCAATTACAACATGGAATAAAGTACTCTTCAACCTACAGTAAGTGTTCAAGTCTTCATATGCCTAAAATGCCCCTTTGATGGCAGGAGCATGAATAGGCCATCATTTGGATGAGTGCAGTCATTGAAAATGCTATCAGCCTTCCTTAGTCTCCAATTGTCAAATATGTCCTGGACAGATGGTAATTGCTGACCACTTATATATTCTGCAGATGTGGCTACTTTCTGTAATGCTTTTAGATCCATAGCTTTACTATTCCAGTACCATGCTGTAATCAGGGGCGTCTCTAGAGAGGAGGGGACCTGTGTGCAGACTCCGTGTGTGCGCCCCCTCCTCTCCCGTAGCCGTCGCACCGCTGCTAGCGCTCTGTGCGCTGTAGACGCTGGCAGAGTCTACAGCGCATGCGCAGGACTCTGAAAAATGGGCGCCACGCCATTTTTTCAGAGTCTTGCGCATGCGTTGTAGACTCTGGAACTGTGCCAGAATCTCTAGTGGTCAGTGCGCAGAGCAGCGGTGCGGCGGCTACTGGAGAGGAGGGGGACCACACACGGCCAGCGATGGACTCCGGAAAGGTAAGTATAGGAGAAATGGGTGCAATGTGTGCGGTGTGGGCCCCCTGGACTCAGGGGCCCGTATGCACCGCACACACTGCACTAGGGATGTGCACTTGCAATTTTTCGGGTTTTGTGTTTTGGTTTTGGGTTCGGTTCCGTGGCCGTGTTTTGGGTTCGACCGCGTTTTGACAAAACCTCACCGAATTTTTTTTGTCGGATTCGGGTGTGTTTTGGATTTGGGTGTTTTTTTCAAAAAACCCTAAAAAACAGCTTAAATCATAGAATTTGGGGGTCATTTTGATCCCAAAGTATTATTAACCTCAAAAACCATAATTTCCACTCATTTTCAGTCTATTCTGAATACCTCACACCTCACAATATTATTTTTAGTCCTAAAATTTGCACCGAGGTCGCTGGATGACTAAGCTAAGCGACCCTAGTGGCCGACACAAACACCTGGCCCATCTAGGAGTGGCACTGCAGTGTCACGCAGGATGGCCCTTCCAAAAAACACTCCCCAAACAGCACATGATGCAAAGAAGAAAAAAAGAGGCGCAATGAGGTAGCTGTGTGAGTAAGCTAAGCGACCCTAGTGGCCGACACAAACACCTGGCCCATCTAGGAGTGGCACTGCAGTGTCACGCAGGATGGCCCTTCCAAAAAACACTCCCCAAACAGCACATGACGCAAAGAAGAAAAAAAGAGGCGCAATGAGGTAGCTGTGTGAGTAAGATAAGCGACCCTAGTGGCCGACACAAACACCTGGCCCATCTAGGAGTGGCACTGCAGTGTCACGCAGGATGGCCCTTCCAAAAAACACTCCCCAAACAGCACATGACGCAAAGAAGAAAAAAAGAGGCGCAATGAGGTAGCTGTGTGAGTAAGATAAGCGACCCTAGTGGCCGACACAAACACCTGGCCCATCTAGGAGTGGCACTGCAGTGTCACGCAGGATGGCCCTTCCAAAAAACACTCCCCAAACAGCACATGACGCAAAGAAGAAAAAAAGAGGCGCAATGAGGTAGCTGTGTGAGTAAGCTAAGCGACCCTAGTGGCCGACACAAACACCTGGCCCATCTAGGAGTGGCACTGCAGTGTCACGCAGGATGGCCCTTCCAAAAAACACTCCCCAAACAGCACATGACGCAAAGAAGAAAAAAAGAGGCGCAATGAGGTAGCTGTGTGAGTAAGATAAGCGACCCTAGTGGCCGACACAAACACCTGGCCCATCTTGGAGTGGCAATGCAGTGTCACGCAGGATGGCCGTTCCAAAAAACACTCCCCAAACAGCACATGACGCAAAGAAGAAAAAAAGAGGCGCAATGAGGTAGCTGTGTGAGTAAGCTAAGCGACCCTAGTGGCCGACACAAACACCTGGCCCATCTAGGAGTGGCACTGCAGTGTCACGCAGGATGGCCCTTCTAAAAAACACTCCCCAAACAGCACATGACGCAAAGAAGAAAAAAAGAGGCGCAATGAGGTAGCTGTGTGAGTAAGCTAAGCGACCCTAGTGGCCGACACAAACACCTGGCCCATCTAGGAGTGGCACTGCAGTGTCACGCAGGATGGCCCTTCCAAAAAACACTCCCCAAACAGCACATGACGCAAATAAAAATGAAAGAAAAAAGAGGTGCAAGATGGAATTGTCCTTGGGCCCTCCCACCCACCCTTATGTTGTATAAACAGGACATGCACACTTTAACCAACTGATCATTTCAGTGACAGGGTCTGCCACACGACTGTGACTGAAATGACGGGTTGGTTTGGACCCCCACTGAAAAAGAAGCAATTAATCTCTCCTTGCACAAACTGGCTCTACAGAGGCAAGATGTCCACCTCATCATCATCCTCCGATATATCACCGTGTACATCCCGCTCCTCACAGATTATCAATTCGTCCCCACTGGAATCCACCATCTCAGCTCCCTGTGTACTTTGTGGAGGCAATTGCTGCTGGTCAATGTCTCCACGGAGGAATTGATTATAATTCATTTTAATGAACATCATCTTCTCCATATTTTGTGGAAGTAACCTCGTACGCAGATTGCTGACAAGGTGAGCGGCGGCACTAAACACTCTTTCGGAGTACACACTTGTGGGAGGGCAACTTAGGTAGAATAAAGCCAGTTTGTGCAAGGGCCTCCAAATTGCCTCTTTTTCCTGCCAGTATAAGTACGGACTGTCTGACGTGCCTACTTGGATGCGGTCACTCATATAATCCTCCACCATTCTTTCAATGGTGAGAGAATCATATGCAGTGACAGTAGACGACATGTCCGTAATCGTTGTCAGGTCCTTCAGTCCGGACCAGATGTCAGCATCAGCAGTCGCTCCAGACTGCCCTGCATCACCGCCAGCGGGTGGGCTCGGAATTCTGAGCCTTTTCCTCGCACCCCCAGTTGCGGGAGAATGTGAAGGAGGAGATGTTGACAGGTCGCGTTCCGCTTGACTTGACAATTTTGTCACCAGCAGGTCTTTGAACCCCAGCAGACTTGTGTCTGCCGGAAAGAGAGATCCAAGGAAGTTTTTAAATCTAGGATCGAGCACGGTGGCCAAAATGTAGTGCTCTGATTTCAACAGATTGACCACCCGTGAATCCTTGTTAAGCGAATTAAGGGCTCCATCCACAAGTCCCACATGCCTAGCGGAATCGCTCCGTGTTAGCTCCTCCTTCAATGTCTCCAGCTTCTTCTGCAAAAGCCTGATGAGGGGAATGACCTGACTCAGGCTGGCAGTGTCTGAACTGACTTCACGTGTGGCAAGTTCAAAGGGCAGCAGAACCTTGCACAACGTTGAAATCATTCTCCACTGCGCTTGAGACAGGTGCATTCCACCTCCTATATCGTGCTCAATTGTATAGGCTTGAATGGCCTTTTGCTGCTCCTCCAACCTCTGAAGCATATAGAGGGTTGAATTCCACCTCGTTACCACTTCTTGCTTCAGATGATGGCAGGGCAGGTTCAGGCGTTTTTGGTGGTGCTCCAGTCTTCTGTACGTGGTGCCTGTACGCCGAAAGTGTCCCGCAATTCTTCTGGCCACCGACAGCATCTCTTGAACGCCCCTGTCGTTTTTTAAAAAATTCTGCACCACCAAATTCAAGGTATGTGCAAAACATGGGACGTGCTGGAATTTGCCCATATTTAATGCACACACAATATTGCTGGCGTTGTCCGATGCCACAAATCCACAGTAGAGTCCAATTGGGGTAAGCCATTCCGCGATGATCTTCCTCAGTTGTCGTAAGAGGTTTTCAGCTGTGTGCGTATTCTGGAAACCGGTGATACAAAGCGTAGCCTGCCTAGGAAAGAGTTGGCGTTTGCGAGATGCTGCTACTGGTGCCGCCGCTGCTGTTCTTGCGGCGGGAGTCCATACATCTACCCAGTGGGCTGTCACAGTCATATAGTCCTGACCCTGCCCTGCTCCACTTGTCCACATGTCCGTGGTTAAGTGGACATTGGGTACAACTGCATTTTTTAGGACACTGGTGAGTCTTTTTCTGACGTCCGTGTACATTCTCGGTATCGCCTGCCTAGAGAAGTGGAACCTAGATGGTATTTGGTAACGGGGCACACTGCCTCAAGAAATTGTCTAGTTCCCTGTGAACTAACGGCGGATACCGGACGCACGTCTAACACCAACATAGTTGTCAAGGCCTCAGTTATCCGCTTTGCAACAGGATGACTGCTGTGATATTTCATCTTCCTCGCAAAGGACTGTTGGACAGTCAATTGCTTGGTGGAAGTAGTAAAAGTGGGCTTACGACTTCCCCTCTGGGATGACCATCGACTCCCAGCAGCAACAACAGCAGCGCCAGCAGCAGTAGGCGTTACACGCAAGGATGCATCGGAGGAATCCCAGGCAGGAGAGGACTCGTCAGAATTGCCAGTGACATGGCATGCAGGACTATTGGCATTCCTGGGGAAGGAGGAAATTGACACTGAGGGAGTTGGTGGGGTGGTTTGCGTGAGCTTGGTTACAAGAGGAAGGGATTTACTGGTCAGTGGACTGCTTCCGCTGTCGCCCAAAGTTTTTGAACTTGTCACTGACTTATTATGAATGCGCTGCAGGTGACGTATAAGGGAGGATGTTCCGAGGTGGTTAACGTCCTTACCCCTACTTATTACAGCTTGACAAAGGCAACACACGGCTTGACAAATGTTGTCCGCATTTCTGGTGAAATACTTCCACACCGAAGAGCTGATTTTTTTGGTATTTTCACCAGGCATGTCAACGGCCCTATTCCTCCCACGGACAACAGGTGTCTCCCCGGGTGCCTGACTTAAACAAACCACCTCACCATCAGAATCCTCCTTGTCAATTTCCTCCCCAGCGCCAGCAACACCCATATCCTCCTCATCCTGGTGTACTTCAACACTGACATCTTCAATCTGACTATCAGGAACTGGACTGCGGGTGCTCCTTCCAGCACTTGCAGGGGGCGTGCAAATGGTGGAAGGCGCATGCTCTTCACGTCCAGTGTTGGGAAGGTCAGGCATCGCAACCGACACAATTGGACTCTCCTTGTGGATTTGGGATTTCGAAGAACGCACAGTTCTTTGCGGTGCTTTTGCCAGCTTGAGTCTTTTTAGTTTTCTAGCGAGAGGCTGAGTGCTTCCATCCTCATGTGAAGCTGAACCACTAGCCATGAACATAGGCCAGGGCCTCAGCCGTTCCTTGCCACTCCGTGTGGTAAATGGCATATTGGCAAGTTTACGCTTCTCCTCCGACAATTTTATTTTAGATTTTGGAGTCCTTTTTTTACTGATATTTGGTGTTTTGGATTTTACATTCTCTGTACTATGACATTGGGCATCGGCCTTGGCAGACGACGTTGCTGGCATTTCATCGTCTCGGCCATGACTAGTGGCAGCAGCTTCAGCACGAGGTGGAAGTGGATCTTGATCTTTCCCTTATTTTGGAACCTCAACATTTTTGTTCTCCATATTTTAATAGGCACAACTAAAAGGCACCTCAGGTAAACAATGGAGATGGATGGATACTAGTATACTTATGGATGGACGAGCGACTGCCGACACAGAGGTAGCTACAGCCGTGGACTACCGTACTGTGTCTGCTGCTAATATAGACTGGATGATAATGAGATGAAATCAATATATATATATATATCACTAGTACTGCAGCCGGACAGGTATATATATTTATTATGTAATGACTGATGACGGACCTGCTGGACACTGTCAGCTCAGCAGCACCGCAGACTGCTACAGTAAGCTACTATAGTAGTATGTATAAAGAAGGAAAAAAAAAAAAAAACACGGGTAGGTGGTATACAATTATGGATGGACGAGCGACTGCCGACACAGAGGTAGCTACAGCCGTGGACTACCGTACTGCGTCTGCTGCTAATATAGACTAATATAATGAGATGAAATCAATATATATATATATAATATCACTAGTACTGCAGCCGGACAGGTATATATATTTATTATGTAATGACTGATGACGGACCTGCTGGACAATGTCAGCTCAGCAGCACCGCAGACTGCTACAGTAAGCTACTATAGTAGTATGCATAAAGAAGAAGAAAGAAAAAAAAAAAACACGGGTAGGTGGTATACAATTATGGATGGACCAGCGACTGCCGACACAGAGGTAGCTACAGCCGTGGACTACCGTACTGTGTCTGCTGCTAATATAGACTGGATGATAATGAGATGAAATCAATATATATATATATAGATATATATATATAATATCACTAGTACTGCAGCAAGACAGGTATATATATTTATTATGTAATGACTGATGACGGACCTGCTGGACACTGTCAGCTCAGCAGCACCGCAGACTGCTACAGTAAGCTACTATAGTAGTATGTATAAAGAAGAAAAAAAAAAAAAAACACGGGTAGGTGGTATACAATTATGGATGGACCAGCGACTGCCGACACAGAGGTAGCTACAGCCGTGGACTACCGTACTGTGTCTGCTGCTAATATAGACTGGATGATAATGAGATGAAATCAATATATATATATATATAATATCACTAGTACTGCAGCCGGACAGGTATATATATTTATTATGTAATGACTGATGACGGACCTGCTGGACACTGTCAGCTCAGCAGCACCGCAGACTGCTACAGTAAGCTACTATAGTAGTATGTATAAAGAAGAAGAAAGAAAAAAAAAAAACACGGGTAGGTGGTATACAATTATGGATGGACCAGCGACTGCCGACACAGAGGTAGCTACAGCCGTGGACTACCGTACTGTGTCTGCTGCTAATATAGACTGGATGATAATGAGATGAAATCAATATATATATATATAATATCACTAGTACTGCAGCCGGACAGGTATATATATTTATTATGTAATGACTGATGACGGACCTGCTGGACACTGTCAGCTCAGCAGCACCGCAGACTGCTACAGTAAGCTACTATAGTAGTATGTATAAAGAAGAAGAAAGAAAAAAAAAAAACACGGGTAGGTGGTATACAATTATGGATGGACCAGCGACTGCCGACACAGAGGTAGCTACAGCCGTGGACTACCGTACTGTGTCTGCTGCTAATATAGACTGGATGATAATGAGATGAAATCAATATATATATATATATAATATCACTAGTACTGCAGCCGGACAGGTATATATATTTATTATGTAATGACTGATGACGGACCTGCTGGACACTGTCAGCTCAGCAGCACCGCAGACTGCTACAGTAAGCTACTATAGTAGTATGTATAAAGAAGAAAGAAAAAAAAAACCACGGGTAGGTGGTATACAATTATGGATGGACCAGCGACTGCCGACACAGAGGTAGCTACAGCCGTGGACTACCGTACTGTGTCTGCTGCTAATATAGACTGGATGATAATGAGATGAAATCAATATATATATATATAATATCACTAGTACTGCAGCCGGACAGGTATATATATTTATTATGTAATGACTGATGACGGACCTGCTGGACACTGTCAGCTCAGCAGCACCGCAGACTGCTACAGTAAGCTACTATAGTAGTATGTATAAAGAAGAAGAAAAAAAAAAAAAAAACACGGGTAGGTGGTATACAATTATGGATGGACCAGCGACTGCCGACACAGAGGTAGCTACAGCCGTGGACTACCGTACTGTGTCTGCTGCTAATATAGACTGGATGATAATGAGATGAAATCAATATATATATATATAATATCACTAGTACTGCAGCCGGACAGGTATATATATTTATTATGTAATGACTGATGACGGACCTGCTGGACACAGTCAGCTCAGCAGCACCGCAGACTGCTACAGTAAGCTACTATAGTAGTATGTATAAAGAAGAAAGAAAAAAAAAAAACACAGGTAGGTGGTATACAATATTATATATATATTATATACAATTATATATATATATATATATATATATATATATTAAACTGGTGGTGACTGGTGGTCAGGTCACTGGTCACACTATCAGCAACTTGCAAGTAGTACTCCTAAGCAGACAATCACAATATATATTATACTGGTGGTCAGTGTGGTCACAATGGCAGTGTGGCACTCTGGCAGCAAAAGTGTGCACTGTACGTTATATGTACTCCTGAGTCCTGCTCTCAGACTCTAACTGCTCCCCACTGTCAGTGTCTCCCCCACAAGTCAGATAATATACAGTCACACTATCTATCACTTCAGCAAGTAACTAGTACTCCTCCTAATGCTCCCCAAAATTACTACTGTGTCTCTCTCTACTGTCTCACTCTCTTCTCTATAAACGGAGAGGACGCCAGCCACGTCCTCTCCCTATGAATCTCAATGCACGTGTGAAAATGGCGGCGACGCGCGGCTCCTTATATAGAATCTGAGTCTCGCGATAGAATCCGAGCCTCGCGAGAATCCGACAGCGGGATGATGACGTTCGGGCGCGCTCGGGTTAACCGAGCAAGGCGGGAAGATCCGAGTCGCACGGCCCCGTGTAAAAAAACATGAAGTTCGGGCGGGTTCGGATTCCGAGGAACCGAACCCGCTCATCCCTACACTGCACCCGTTATAGAAACGACAATGGCTGTAATACTGTTAGGCAAAATACTGTCCACTTGGCATCGGAAAAAAAGTGTCTATTTTTAGTCAAATTGCTGCTCTTATCCTTCTTAGAAATGAAAGATGTTACTGTTTCACCTTTGTCACCAGAGGAGATGTATTCATGGACCTGATAAAGCGGCAGAGCTATGAACACCTTGCTATGAATTTAAAACTGCTCACCACCTCTGTCTAAATGCCTTTCATACATAATGGCTACGGATCCAAAATCAAAAGTAAATTCTAATTTCTTTAGTCTTTTAATGTTTATAGCCAGGTGATTAACCTTGCTCCACTGGGCAAGCCGTGCGATCTCCATACTGCATGGTGTCTCATCATCATTTATTTTTATCAGCCCTCATCATCACTTTTTATCAGCCTTGTAACAATATTATCATCTACAAACTTCTCCATATTAGTTACATATCAGGGGCACAGTCATATGTAAAGGGAGAATACAAAATGTGACTTAAAACACCCCCTCCACACCAGTACATGATAGATGTAATTATCTTTTGTACAATTCTTGGTTTATCACATCAGCTTAAGTTGGGCCGCCATCTGTTGGGTCGCAGCGGCTGTGTGTCCTCGTGTAAAATATATTTTATTTTTAAATATTGGACTATCATCTCGGTGGGTACCCTGGATAGCCCCGGGCTTCAGCCCTGGTCTTGGGTGCCCTGGAGAGGGGGGACCCCTTTATTGGGGGGGTCACCACTTCCTCAGGAATCCCTGGCCTTGGCAGACTAGTTAGGGGGGATGGATACTTTGGCCATGGGACCCAAGTGTGTCCCCTGGCTGTGGCATTACTCCCATGCTAGTGGAGTCCGGTGCTAGTTTTGAAAATATGGGGGACACCTATTCATTATGTTCCCCATATTTTTAGAACCAGGGCTAGCTCCAAGAACCCAGTGCTCATCATTAAATACGGGGGACCCCTACATGTTTTGTTCCCTGTATGTTTTAGACCAGTGCTGGCTCAAAGAGTCCAGGGGCTGGTTATGCCTTTTGGGGGGACCCATGTTTTTTTTTTTTTAAAGGAACATTAAAATGCTCTCCGCGCCCCCTTTACCATTATAATTAATGGCATTCTGCAATAATATACCCCTCTTCTCCCACAACCAAATTAATTATTCTGCAGAATTGGTCACACAGATTGGTCTGCTGAAAAATTGGACAAGTATGTAGCGACAATTTGATGTAGAATCTGCGAGCAGTTCTGCAGAATGAATGTATAAATAGTTTGATCTGCGGTCTGATCTCCTGGCAATTGGACAAGGGTGTATCCAGCTTTATAGGGTGGTTTTTATTTCTTTTTATATCATGTACACAAGAATTATGTACTACAGCGCTTGTACTCAAGGGATTCTTAAGTTGCAGAACTGTATTGTGGTGGGCTGTGCTGGAACCCAATGCATCATCAATGACTGTATTGTGTTTTTCTTAAGAGTCTCCTGAACTAAATAACTTCTTAGCTGAAGCACATGGACCATGTTGTCATCTACAATAAAGAAGCTTGTCAATACAACTATATGTACTTGATTTTTAAACAGGGTTCAGAATCCCATGAAACAAGATGTATCAAATTCAAAAATACTTTTGTTTTTTTGTCGTTGGGTTATGCAATGCCATTATAATTAAGTGATGTGAGTCAAATGAACAAGATGAAATACTTTCTTAATGAATTCAACAGTTGAATTGTAAACTGTTGTCGGAAAATACTACCAAGATTTATACATAGAACAGACAGAATTCCATATAGGTCAGCATTGCATAGATCACAGTAAGAACATGGCATATTGGTCTGTGGCTGGCATTCCATTTTGGTCTGTGGCTGACCAAGGTGGTATTGGAAAAAACAGAGAAGGCCAAAGGAGCTTGATAAATCACTATATAAATGACAAAGTAGAAGCAAATTTGGACAATATAGTTGCATGTTAAAGCATATGTAATTCTTGAATTTTACTGTTATTAATGAGCCTTAGATTCTCTTTATAATGAGAATTGTCTTTATGCACCAGGAACACAATATCTTTGGGCCCTCTGAGTAAAAGGCAGTAGGAATCTTACATGAATGTCAAGAGATTATTATTATTATTATTATTATTACATTTTATTTATAAGTGCCACATGTGTTTCGCAGCGCCGTACAAAGGACAGTACAGGGAGACAAAACATAGTATTACAGTAAATAAATAACAGAAATAGAGTACAGGTAACATAGAGCGCCACACGTTCTCAAGACATAATACAGCTAAGATGTAAGTATTGGGGGAGTGATCATCGTACTACTAGAGGCTGGTGGCCATAGATGGAGTTAAGCGTTTACTAGCAGGGTAAAGATGGTCGTTGAGTAGGGGAGAGCTGCGAGTGAAATGTGTCGAGACGAGGGCTTAGATAACAGGAGGAATGAGGGCCCTGCTTTGAAGAGCTAACAATCTAGAGGAGAGGGGACGGGCGACAGACAGATGACAAGAGGTGCAGGCAAGCGGGAGGTAGCCTGATGGCAGTATGCAAGCAAAGCTGAGATGTTTACGGCATGAGGCAGAGGGGGGGGGGGGGGGCGCAGCTTCAGGACTGGGATATGCATCAGGAGGGTATGCTTTGATGAATACGTGGGTTTTTAGTGCCCGTTTGAAGCTTTGCAAGGTCGGGGAGAGTCTAATGGAGTGGGGGAGTGCGTTCCACTGAAGGGGTGCAACACGGGCCTAGTCTTGAACACGAGCATGGGAAGCAGTGACCAGGGCGGTGGAGAGGTGATGGCCATTGGTCGACCGTAGTCAAGTCGTGAGATGACCAGTGAGTGGATGATGAGTTTAGTTGCACTCTGGGAGAGATATGGCCTGATGCGAGCAATGTTGCGTAGTTGGAAACGACAGGATTATGCCAGAGCTTGGATGTAGGGTGCAAAGGAGAGAGAAGAGTCAAGAGTGACACCCAAGCAGCGGAGTTGGGGAACGGGGGAGATGGTGGTGTTGTCAACAATGATAGAGATATCGGTCAGGGGTTTTGCTCTGGATGGGGGGAAGATGATGAGTTCAGTTTTATCCATGTTGAGCTTCAGAGAGCGCTCAGATATCCAGGAGGAGATTTCGGAGAGGCAGCTGGAAACCTGAGAGAGGACAGAGGGGGACAGATCAGGAGAGGAGAGGTAGAGTTGTGTGTCATCAGCATAGAGGTAGTATTGAAGGCCAAAGGAGTTAATGAGCGCACCCAGGGAAGAGGTGTACAGGGAGAACAGAAGGGGTCCAAGGACAGAACCCTGAGGGACACCAACAGGAAGGATGGAAGGGTGTGAGGTGGTGCTGGAGGCAGACACAGAGAAGGAGCGGTTAGTGAGGTAAGAAGAAAACCAGTCAAAGACAGTGCTAGAGAGGGTAGCGTTTTGGAGTGTGCGGAGGAGGAGAGGATGATCTACGGTGTCAAAGGCAACAGAAAGGTCCAGAAGGATGAGCAGAGAGAAGGGCCCCTGGATTTGGCCGAAAGCAGGTCATTGGTGATTTTCACCAGGGCAGTCTCAGTTGACTGGAGTGGGCGAAAGCCAGATTGTAGTGGATCGAGGATGGAGTTGTCAGAGAGATAGCTTGTGAGTGTTATGAGCCACAGCTGTGGCTCATTCCTGTTTTGCATTTTGGTTATGTATTTTATGTTATACTTCTGTTTCTGTTCCCTGTGGGTGTCATGGGGTGTTCGGAGCCCACCCTTAAGGAGAGGGTACTGTTATGAACCACAGGTAGTGGTTCATTCCTATTTTATGTTTATAGTTCTCTTGCAGGCCAGGATTTCCCTTTTCTCTGGTTTAGAAGATTCTTGCTTGCTACCGGTGGTGAGTCTGTGTAATTGCAGCCTGTTTCCATGTGTTTGGCCTCACCTGTCTGCTAATTGCATCTTGTCAGTTTGGAGTCGTGCAACAGGGCAGCTGCACGACATAATTAATTAGGGCTCTCTGTTATATTCTGGCTCCGTGCAATACACAGACGCCGGTGATAGTTCTTGAGTTCTGAGCTAGTTCCTGCTAGTTCCTGAGTGTCGGTTCCAGTTTCGGTTCCAGTGTCGGTTCCAGTGTCGGTTCCAGTGTCTGATCCAGTGTCCTGCCGTGAAGTGTTCCTGTCCAGAAGTCCTGTGGCTTTGTCTGTGCCTGGTCGAGTATCTGGCTTCTTGGTGTCCACCGGTCTGTCGTTTGGGATTCTGCCTGTCCTCCGGTTCTGAGAGCCTGTGTCGGCTACATTGGGGGTTCCTGTCCATTTGCCAGTATTTGTACCGTTTCCGTGAGTAGCGGCTTTGCCGCGTCCGTCGGCCTAGGCCGCTGTATTCTTTGGTTATATTTGTTACTGGTGTTTTGCAGAGGGTTCTGCATATGCTGTCACCGCTGGTACACAACAGTATTGTGTCGGCGTGTGGACAGCATCTCCTTTGTTGTTCTTTTCCTTTGGCGGCGTGCCGCACATATATTTAGTTTTAGGGTTGTTAGTAGCCCCTAGCTTTCTGTTTGCTTTAGTTAGAGGTCCCCTTGTTATTATCCTGTCTCGGTTCACGCCTTGTCTCACTCTAAGACCTGGGGGCATCAGAGTTGGGCAGACCTAATCCACCCTTCAAACGCGGCTGCCGAGGGCCCAAGAAACCATAGTCACGCAGGCGTGAACTGACCACACGGGTGAAACAATGGAGGTAGGCTGCTAGGGGCTATTTCCATACCACACCTTATTTCAGCGTCACGTTCTGGTGCTCTGGACTCACTACGCAACATCTCTCTTGTTCTGAGCACCAGGAACGTAACATTATCACCGGCCCTACAACAAAAAAGAAACAAAGCTAAATAGTAGTTTTATCTTTTTTGGTCCAGTGTCTTGTCTAGAATCCAGTCCTGTCTAGAACTCAGTGTGCAGAATCCAGTCCGGTGTCTAGAATCCAGTCCTGTCTAGAATTCAGTGTGCAGAATCCAGTCCGGTGTTTAGAATCCAGTCCTGTCTAGAATTCAGTGTGCAGAATTCAGTCCGGTGTTTAGAATCCAGTCCTGTCTAGAATTCAGTGTGCAGAATCCAGTCCGGTGTGCAGAATCCAGTCCGGTGTGCAGAATCCAGTCTTGTCTTGTCTAGTTTAAAAAAATACAGTCTTGTCTTGTCTAGTCTAGTTTAGTCTTGTCTTGTCTAGTTTAAAATCCTCCTATGCCAACTATGCAAGCCCTGCAGGCGTCTCTCTCAGCCCTGAACTCTTCTTTCAGTGCTTTGAAACCTGAGCGACTGGAAGTTTTGCAGCAATCCTTAAAGCAACTGCAAAACCTTCTGACTAAAATTTTGCTTATCTTGCCAGAAGTCGTTGAGAGTTCATCTACCTCTAAAGAGACTCTTGCTTACAATATGGTGACAAGAGAATCCTCAGGATCAGTTGGAGAGAAAAAGTTTAAAAGTTTTCTGCGGCCCAGGCTCTCAGAAGAGGAGCGTCTGCGTCGCAGAAACTTAAATTTATGCCTCTATTGTGGGGGTTTAGGCCACTATCTGCAGACCTGTGAGTTGCACAAGCCAAAGTGTGGCGACAAGTCCTGCCCTCTGGCCAAGTTTAGTCAGAATACAAGACCTACTCCTGTCTCTACTGTGGCAGGGGTACTTGTCACACAACCCACACTAAAAAGCACTCTGTCCTATAATTGGGGTCCTTGGGTTAGGGAGCCCCATTATAGATTCAGGAACCAAAGGAGAATGTTTCTCTCCTCTCTTGATTTTCCTGTTGAAGCAGAGTTGCAAACCCCTGGAGCGGTGCCCGGGGTCCTGGAGTGGTGCCCGATGCCCAGGGTCCTGGTGTGGTGCCCGATGCCTAGGGTCCTGGAGTGGTGCCCGATGCCCAGGGTCCTGGAGTGGTGCCCGATGCCCAGGGTCCTGGAGCGGTACCCGATGCCCAGAGTCCTGGAGCAGTACCCGATGCTCTGGGTCATAGAGGGACATCGAATATTATAGCTCAGGTGTCAATACCAGAAGGGGTCTCAGAAGCTGTTACCCCAGTTAGGGACTTGAAAAGCGCAACTCCAGAGAAGGTGTCTAAAACCATAGTTCTAGAAGGGAACTCGAGAAGCAAAACCCCAGAAGGGATCTTTGAAGTAATATCCCCAAGTGGGGTCTCGAGAGACACAGCCCCAGAGAAGGGTCTAGAAGTCGCTTCCCCAGGAAAGGACTCAAGAGGCATAGCGTTAGTGGAGGTTCTGAAGGTTATAGCTTCAGCAAAAGTCCCGGAAGTCATAGTCCTGGGAGAAGTTTTGATAATTATCGACTCAGAGAGGGAGGCTGACGGCCCGGTCCCAGAGAGGGAGGCTGACGGCCCGGTCCCAGAGAGGGAGGCTGACGGCCCGGTCCCAGAGAGGGAGGCTGACGGCCCGGTCCCAGAGAGGGAGGCTGACGGCCCGATCCCAGAGAGGGAGGCTGACGGACCGGTCCCAGAGAAGGAGGCTGACGGCCCGGTCCCAGTAAAAGAATCCGAGGTGCTGCCCCCAGCGGGGTTCCCGAAGGCCACTGCCCCAGAGGGGGTTCCGAGGGTCACTGCCCCGGGTGGGGTTCCGAGGGTCAGTGCCCCGTGGGGTACAGAAAGTCACTGCCCCGGGTGGGGTTCAGAAAGTCACTACCCCGGGTGGGGTTCCGAGGGCCACTGCCCCGGGTGGGGTTCCGAGGGCCACTGCCCCAGGTGGGGTTCCGAGGGCCACTGCCCCAGGTGGGGTTCCGAGGGCCACTGCCCCAGGTGGGGTTCAGAAAGTCACTGCCCCAGGTGGGGTTCAGAAAGTCTCAGCCTCGAGTAAGGTCATTAGTGACCAGGTCCTAGCAAAGCACTCTAGTCAGTCAGATGGGAAGGAAGCAGATCGTGACTCTGTTGATATCTCAACATCTATAATCTTTGATGGGGACAAGGTCCATTTTCTGGTGCTTTACAAACACTATTACATCATTACGTTGTCTAGACCATTTCTGGGCATCACTTCAGAGAACCTTGTGCTCTATCTGATATATTCCTTTAGAGGGGAACCTTTTGAGTGGGCATCCAATTTAATGAAAACTGAAGATCCCATTCTTCAGGATCCCCCAGCATTCAGTGATGCAGTTATTAAGAGATATGGTTCCAAAGAAATTGGTTCAGGTTCCTCTAGGTCACCCGTCTTATCTGCTGAGAGTCCACCGTATACTGTAAACTCGGCACAAGAGTCTCAGCCCGTTGTTTTGAATGCAGGATGTGCTTCTCTGTCTTCTAATAGTAGTACTTTGCCTGAAAGTTCAGCTCCCAAGGTTAAGAAACCAATCTTTGATTTGAACCCAGCCTTGCTGGGAGGTACCATCAGTTCAGACAATGTTTGGGGAATTACCTTGGTCAGACCTCAAGAACTTTGTAAAAATAATAAGAAGAAAAAGAAATAATTATTTACTCTTGCCTTGTTATTAAAAAATAATAATTTTTTTTCCCCTTGTCTTGTGTCCAGTGGCCACCGTCAAGGGGGGGGGGGGGGGGGCACTGTTACAAGCTGTTGCCACAGCTTGTTTCTATTTTCTTGCCTGTTAGACCAGTGTGTCAGGTTTTTTTTTTTGTATCCCTTGTTTTGGAAAGTCTGAATTTTGGGGTCCGTTGACCCCTCCTCAAGAAGGGGGGGGTACTGTTATGAGCCACGGCTGTGGCTCATTCCTGTTTTGCATTTTGGTTATGTATTTTATGTTATACTTCTGTTTCTGTTCCCCGTGGGTGTCATGGGGTGTTCGGAGCCCACCCTTAAGGAGAGGGTACTGTTATGAACCACAGGTAGTGGTTCATTCCTATTTTATGTTTATAGTTCTCTTGCAGGCCAGGATTTCCCTTTTCTCTGGTTTAGAAGATTCTTGTTTGCTGCCGGTGGTGAGTCTGTGTAATTGCAGCCTGTTTCCATGTGTTTGGCCTCACCTGTCTGCTAATTGCATCTTGTAAGTTTGGAGTCGTGCAACAGGGCAGCTGCACGACATAATTAATTAGGGCTCTCTGTTATATTCTGGCTCCGTGCAATACACAGATGCCGGTGATAGTTCTTGAGTTCTGAGCTAGTTCCTGCCAGTTCCTGAGTGTCGGTTCCAGTGTCGGTTCCAGTGTCGGTTCCAGTGTCTGATCCAGTGTCCTGCCGTGAAGCGTTCCTGTCCAGAAGTCCTGTGGCTTTGTCTGTGCCTGGTCGAGTATCTGGCTTCTTGGTGTCCACCGATCTGTCGTTTGGGATTCTGCCTGTCCTCCGGTTCTGAGAGCCTGTGTCGGCTACATTGGGGGTTCCTGTCCGTTTGCCAGTATTTGTACCGGTTCCGTGAGTAGCGGCTTTGCCGCGTCCGTCGGCCTAGGCCGCTGTATTCTTTGGTTATATTTGTTACTGGTGTTTTGCAGAGGGTTCTGCATATGCTGTCACCGCTGGTACACAACAGTATTGTGCCGGCGTGTGGACAGCATCTCCTTTGTTGTTCTTTTCCTTTGGCGGCGTGCCGCACATATATTTAGTTTTAGGGTTGTTAGTAGCCCCTAGCTTTCTGTTTGCTTTAGTTAGAGGTCCCCTTGTTATTATCCTGTCTCGGTTCACGCCTTGTCTCACTCTAAGACCTGGGGGCATCGGAGTTGGGCAGACCTAATCCGCCCTTCAAACGCAGCTGCCGTGGGCCCAAGAAACCATAGTCACGCAGGCGTGAACTGACCACACGGGTGAAACAATGGAGGTAGGCTGCTAGGGGCTATTTCCATACCACACCTTATTTCAGCGTCACGTTCTGGTGCTCTGGACTCACTACGCAACATCTCTCTTGTTCTGAGCACCAGGAACGTAACAGTGAGATGGCTGTAGAGCAGTCATTCAAGTAATTTGGAGGTGAAAGGGAGAAGAGAGATGGGGCGGTAGCTAGTGGGTGATGAGGGGTCGAGGTTGGGATTGACATTATAATTGAGAAAAAGGCTGTATGTCATGAAGGACACGGTCCTAAAAAGTAACAAACAACTTATTAACTCATGATAAAGGCATACTTGCCTACTTTGCTGCCCCCTTCTCCGGGAGGTGGAAGCATTGTAGGCGTATGGGGGCATGGGCGGCGGCATGATGGGCTGTCTGGGGGCGTGGTCAGAGTTAATGTGGGCTGACCGGGGACGTGATGACGGGGAAGTGGCAGTCTGGGGGCATGGCATCACGGTAGCATCATTGGGGCTCCGCCCCCACTATACAGTGCTGATAAAATAGGCACTGTATAGCGGGGGACTGAGCTACGATGACGCGATTCAGTGTAAATTGGTCATTGGATCCCCTCGGACTGCCCACTTTTTCTCTGCTGTTGGCGGCCGAGGTGGGGGTCGGATGGCCTGACAGGTAAAACGGGAGGCTTGCCCACCTTTCTGGGGGGCCAGGAGGGTCACCCGATTTTCGAGAGCCTCCCGCCCATTTCGGGAAGGTAGGCAAGTATGGATTAATGGGCAGATGTACTAAGCCTTATAGAGCTATAAAGTGGAACGAGATAAAGTACCAACCAATCAGCTTTAACTGTTATTTTTCAAACACTGCCTTTAACATGCAGTTCGGAGCTGATTAGCTGGTACTTTATCTCTCTCCACTTTATCACTCTCCAGGGCTTAGTACATCCTTCCCCAATTTTGAAAAAGATACAGGTCCATCAAGTTGAACCTTTCAGAAATTCTGATTGTGTTGATCCAAATGATATAATCTCTCTCCTCACAGTATGAAAGTTAACATCATACCGGATAGATGGGGTCAAAATAGAGATATAGCCCTCCCGGACCTCAAAGAAGGATTCCACCTTGGCCTTCTCATGAAATAGTGTCTATCCAGTGCATTTGGAGAATATGAAAGAGTTTATGGTGCTATAACTGGATAGCACGAGAAGATTGAATGCAATTCTGAAGCACTCTGTGCCTAAATAGCTTCCTGCCTCCACTGGAACCCATCTGTCCCTTGGGAAGTCTTTCCATTATAACCCATTCCAGAAGAACTGCATCTTTTGTTTGTTTACATATAAGACATTTATTTTGCCATGCAGCTGAAATCCTCAACAGTATAATAATCAAATCCTGACTAATTTCGTTCCCATTAATAACTTTAGCCCATTCTGAATTTCCATTTATAACTATCTTTTGTCTTCTATCCTTTAACCAGTCTTCTACCCACAGGCATATTTTTCCTGGATCCAGAGCTCGCATTTTATATACCAGTCTGTTACGTGGAACAATATTGAACATTTTCTCACAATTCAAATATGTTGCATCACTATTACTACCAAGATCCAGTTTCAGACTTGTTGTGCATGGCCATGCTGATAAATAGTGTCATGTCTACTGGCGGACGAAATGTCCAATCGCAGTTGTGTTGTGAAGTCACGATGTAACCGAGTCATTTCACGAAACTCCGCCCTCCGAGAGGAGTACTATGGGCGGGAGGAGGGGGAGCAGGATCGCAGCGCTGGCAGCTGGTGCCAGCGTGTATACTCCTCTGGAAATGAGCATCACACATCCCCAGGGAACGAACATGGCACCCAGAGCCCGAGCAGGAAACCCCTGGCATTAACTATGGAACCCCTGGCAATGAGCATCACACATCATTGGGAACGATCATGACACCCAGAACCCAAGCACGAAACTCCTGGCAACAAGCATGAGACCTCTGGCAACGAGCTGGTAATTTAAAACTAATTAGAAGCCTTACTGTAGGGCATAATGTATCACAGGTATTGTGGTGTGTGACATAATATGGTGCAGGAGGCATAATATGGTGCAAGGAGCATTACTGTGTGGTGCTTAATATGGTGGAACTTTTGGGGGTTTGTTGGACTCTCCTTTGCGATTTGTTTCTTGTTTTCTGTTTTAGCTGCTCTGATTATTTTTTTGCATTTTTTGTTACATTCCTTGTAGAACTGGAATGATTCTGCCTTCCAATCAGACTTAAATGCTTTGAAAGCATGCCTCTTTGTATCCATTTGTTGCTTGATCTTCTTACTAAGCCACATCGGTTTCAATTTACTACTCCAGTTTTTGTTGACCTTGGGAATGAACAAATGAGTGTACTTATTGAGCTCAGTTGTAAAAACATCCCACATTTTAGCCATATTCTTACCATGAAACACAATTTCCCAATTGATGTCCTTCATTGCTTGTTTCTGCAAATTGAAATTAGCTTTTCTAAAGTTTAAAGTTAAAGTTAGACCCTTATAGTGTTGTTTTTGGCCCTCATTCCGAGTTGATCGCTCGCTAGCTGCTTTTAGCAGCAGTGCAAACGCTAAGCTCCCGCCCTCTGGGAGTGTATCTTAGCTTAGCAGAAGTGCGAACGAAAGGTTAGCAGAACTGCTCGAAAACATTTTCATGCCGTTTCTGAATAGCTTCAAACCTACTCCTTCCTTGCCATCACTGCAGACAGTTTAGTTCCTGCTTTGACGTCACATACACGCCCTGCGTTCGGCCAGCCACTCCCCCATTTCCCCAGGCACGCCTGCGTTTTTACCTGACATGCCTGCATTTTTTTGCATACGGTCAGTTACCACCCAGAAATACCCACTCCCTGTCAATCACTCAACGATCAGCAGAGCGGCTAAAAAGCGTCGCTCGACCTTGTGTAAAACAGCATAGTTTTGTGTGAAAGTACTTTGCGCCTGCGTACTGCGGCCCATACGCATGCGCAGAAATGCTGATTTTTAGCCTGATCGCTATGCTGCGAACAACAGCAGCTAGCGATCAACTCGGAATGACCCCCTTTAGAAGCTGATATCGAATGTGATCATATTATGATCGCTATTTCCCAAGGTCTCCCCTACTTTAGTATTTGATATTATCTCCTCATTATTGGTTAGTACTAGTTCCAGTATAGTCCTATGCCTAGTTGGTTCCTCGATTACCTGGGACAATTAATGATCTTTTAGTATGTTTAAGAACCTGTTACCCCCAGCTGTATTTACTGTTTCGGTGTTCCAACTTATGTCTGGGTAATTAAAGTCCCCAATGATAATGACCTCCACCATTCCTGCAGCTTTTTCGATTTGCTGTAAGAGTTGTAATTCATCAGACATACTAATATCTGGCGGTTTGTAGCATGTCTCTATTAAAAGCTTTTTTGTATCTTTACCCCCACTCGAAATCTCAACCCATAATGACTGGACGTTATTTCTAGTCCCCTCATAAATTACCTCCTTTAAATACGGTTTTAAGAATGGCTTAACATAAAGACAAACACCCCCTCCCTTTTTATTAGTCCTATCTCACCTGAATAGGGTGTACCCCTCCATGTTTGCTGCCCAGTCATGAGAATCGCCTCACCATGTCTCTGTAATGCCTATGATATCATATTGGTCATTAAGTGCAATCATTTCTAATTCCCCCATTTTACTTGTTAGGCTTCTTGCATTTGCAAACATACACTTAAGCTTAGTAATTCCTTGATCTGCAAGTTTTGTTGTAAATAACTTTTCCTTAGGAACTTGAGTTTTCCCTAATTTACCCTTGCTGACTATTTTTCTCCTTCCCCCCTCTCCACTCCCATTATACTTTATATATCCCTCTTTTCTTTGCTCTCTAGTTGTCCCTCTGATTCTTTCTAATCCCTCCCCCCAGGCAACTAGTTTAAAATCTCCTCTAACCTTCTAACCATTCTTCCCCTCAGCACTGCTGCCCCCTCCTCATTCATGAGCAATCCATCGCAACAAAAAAGATGGCGACTGACTGAGTAGTCCGCCCAGTGTTCCAAGAACACAAACCCCTCTTTCCTACACCAGTCTCTAAACCACACATTTACCTCCCTAATCTCTCTCTGCCTCCTTGGACTAGCGCGTGGCACAGGTAATAATTCAGAGAATATTATGTTAGATGTCCTTGCCTGTAGTTTCTGGCCTAGGTCCCTATAATATTTCTTAAGGACATTCCTGTTTCTTAAGGACATCAAATACTTTGGATGTAGCGTTAAGGCCTTTAGAACGCCAAGAGAGGAATGTTAAAGTCTGATAGTGATGGAGGGAATTCTGGGCTGCCCCACAAAGGTATATACTGCAAAGTGATGTGAGCTCTACGAATTATTTTATTTATTGAGAGCCATGCATTAAAGGTATCCCTAAAAAGAATCTAGTTGCTGATGTGAGTGGGATATTATTGGGTTTAAAATGTAGTAATGCTGCTGGGGAGAAAGGGGAGAGTAAGGTAATGTCTATGCCAATGGACCTAATTTGGACCTGAATTACGTTATGATCAGTCGCCAAGACATGCGGGAGGATGCCCAGCATGTCTGTCTCTACCCCCCCCCCCCCCGCACAAGTGTGCTGTGCGATACTTTTGTACTTGAGGAGTATCTCCCTACTTGGAGGGAGCTGCCCGTCGCTGTCCGGGTCGCAGTGGCTGCATGTGACGTCACGTAGCCACCATGGCCCACTTCCCGCATGGTTTGGGCATGTCTGCGTTGCCCAGACCTAGCCCCAAAAATTGCGGCCCGAGGCCGCCGGCCCGCCCACTCCCGCCCAGTGACCGCCTCTGCCTGTCAATTAGGCAGAGGCGATCACAGGGCTGAGATGGCCATTGGCTGTCTGGCATGCACCGGCGTACTGTGGCACCGGCGCATGCGCAGTTCAGACCTCATCAGCTGCTGTGCGTAAAACACACAGCGATCAGGTCTGAATTAGGCCCCATGTCTGTATATATGGGACGGTTAAGTAGCCAGTCACTAATGTAATGGACAAATACTGCAAGAGAATATGCCGCCAGTTCTGCAACACCTTAATTACCTTCAGAACAGGGTAATACAACTTTGGACAATTTGGCCTCTTAAGTAAATAATGTTGGTGGTGGGGGGTTGGTTAATTTCATATTTAAGCAGATTTGTAACTCGCACCCAAAAAACTAGCATTTGATCTAATCACTGCTTGCTACATCTCCCAAGAGTCTTGTCAGGAATCACTGCCAGACGCAGCACTGCTTACTTGTGCGCTGATGTACTTTGCGGCATAGTTCATGTGTGCTTCCATGCTGTCCCTGCACAGCGATCCCAGCATGGCATGCTAATTCCAGTTCCAGTTCTCCACAGTGCTCTGCTCACTCTCCACGTTTCCCAGCATTCAGGCCTACTTCTTCACACCAGAAACATTTTCCCCAACCACAGGCTCTGTAGCTGTCACCTGACTCTGCACACCAATCTGCTGCTGTTCTCTACTTTACCAATTCCTGGCCTAGCAGTGGTCACTTGACCATATCCTCCAATCACCGCTCTCCAGAGGGTATGTAAGGATTGCAAAGAAAGGCAACAAGTGCCTTGAACAACGTTACTTCCTAGAGCTATATTCCTTGGCTCTAGACTTCGGACTCCTGCAGCTTGTAGAAGTTCAAGCCTGAACCATCGGTTCAAGTCCGATACCTCTTACCATTTGTTCCAATCTGACACCTCTCACCATCGGTTCCAGTTTGACACCTTGAACCATCGATTCCAGTCCAATACCTTGCACCATCGGTCCCGGTGCAAATCCTTGTATCATCGGTACCAGTTCAACAACCTGTGCCATTGGTTCCATTCCGATTATCTGTATCATTCATTTCAGTCTTAAAGTTTGAACCATTGGTCTCAGTATTATCGGAGAAACCCAGCCAGAGGGCAGCGACCTGCACACCGGATGCAGTGAAGCCCTTGCAAGTATCCCAGGAGAAGACCGCCAGTGTGTTTAGACTCCACACCCCTGGTTTGGGTATTAGCCAATTCCCCAGTGCCTGCCGGGAATCTCAGACCCAAAGTACACCTTGTGCCAATCCTGTCTCAGCTCCTGCTACCGAGTCATCTACCAGTCTCTTTCAGTACCACAGTCATTAATCTTCTTATGCCAGCACATGCACAGGAACTATATCAGTCCTCAGATTCCACAACTGGCCCACCAGAGTCAAAATCAGGAAAACACTAAACATCACAGACCTGACAAGTCTTTTGTGAAGTAAAGAGATGTGCAAGATAAAGTACACATCTCCTTCTATCTTATTTAAATCTCATACATCTTGTACATATCTCACAGACTCACACACTTCCTACATATCTCACATACATCTCCTACATATCTCACAGACTCACACACTTCCTACATATCTCACATACATCTCGTACATATCTCACACACAGCAATGACATATCTCACACACATCTCTTACATGTCTCACACACATCTTTTACATATCTCCTACATATCTCTCACACATCTATTACATTTCTCTCACACATCTCATACATATCTCTCGCACATCTCTTACATATATTTCACACATCTCTTACATTTCTCACACACATCTCTTACATGTCTCACACACATCTTTTACATATCTCCTACATATCTCTCACACATCTATTACATTTCTCTCACACATCTCATACATATCTCTTGCACATCTCTTACATATATTTCACAAATCTCTTACATATCTCTCATCTCTCACAAATCTTTTACATATCTCTCGCACATATCTTACATATCTCTTACATTTTTCTCACACATCTCTTACATATATTTCACACATCTCTTTCATATCTCTCACACATCTCTTACATATCTCTCACACATCTCTTACATATCTCTCACACATCTCTTACATATATTTCACACATCTCTTACATATCTCTCACACATCTCTTACATATACAGATGGGTCCACATTTATCTTGACCTTTAATAGGATTAACTGAGACTGGCCAATCGGACTTAATCCCCTCCTTTAATGACTTAATCCCCTAATGTATTGTTCTCTGTATTGTATTGCAGCTGAGAACAATAGATGAAGGGTTTATGCTAATAATTCATGTTGTGACTAGGCACAGAAAACTACACAAGATAACGGTGGACCCATCTGTATTTCACACATCTCTTACATATCTCTCACATATCTCTTACAAATATTTCACACATCTCTTACATACAGTGGGGCAAAAAAGTATTTGGACAGCCACCGATTGTGCAAGTTGACCCACTTAAAAAGATGAGAGAGGTCTGTAATTTCCATCATACAGTAGGTACACTTCAACTGTGAGAGACAGAATCTGAAAAAAACCCAGGAAATCACATTGTATGATTTTGAAACAATTTACTTGCATATTCTTGTGGAAAATAAATATTTGGACACCCACCAAGCAGCAAGATTTCTGGCTCTCACAGACCTGTTACTTCTTCTTTAAGAAGCTCTTCTATCCTCCACTCATTACCTGTGTTAATGGCACCTGTTTGAACTGGTTATCTGTATAAAAGACACCTGTCAACACCCTCAAACAGTCAGACTGCTGCCTCTCCACCATGGCCAAGACCAGAGAGCTGTCTAATGACACCAGGGACAAAATTGTAGAGCTGCACAAGGCTGGGATGAGCTACTCGACAATAGGCAAGCAGCTTGCTGAGAAGAGATCAACTGTTGGTGCAATTATTAAAAAAATGGAAGAAATACAAGATCACTGGCAATCTCCCTCGACTTGGGGCTCCATGCAAGATCTCACCTCGTGGGGTATCAATGATCTTGAGAACGGTGAGGAATCAGCCTAGAACTACACGGAGGGACCTGGTCAATGACCTCAAGAGAGCTGGGACCACAGTGACAAAGGTTACCATTAGTAACACCCTACGTCATCATGGATTGAAATCCTGCAGTGCCCGAAAGGTCCCCCTGCTTAAGCCAGCACATGTCCAGGCCCGTCTAAAGTTTGCCAGTGATCATCTGGATAATCCAGAGGAGGATTGGGAGAATGTAATGTGGTCAGATGAGAGCAAAATCGAACTTTTTGGTATAAACTCCACTCGCCGTGTTTGGAGGGAGAAGAATGATGAATGGCATCCCAAGAACACCATACCCACTGTGAAGCATGGGGGTAGAAACATCATGCTTTGGGGCTGCTTTTCTGCAAAGGGGACAGGATGACTGATCCGTATTAAGGAGAGGATGAATGGGGCCACGTATCATGAGATTTTGGGCAAAAACCTCCTTCCCTCAGTAAGAGCATTGAAGATGGAACGTGGCTGGGTCTTCCAGCATGACAATGAACCCAAACACACCACCCGGGCAACTAAGGAGTGTCTCCGTAAGAAGTATTTCAAGGTCCTGGAGTGGCCTAGCCAGTCTCCAGACCTCAACCCAATAGAAAATCTGTGGAGGGAGTTGAAAGTCCGTGTTGCCCGGCGACAGCCCCAAAACATGACAGATCTAAAGAATATCTGCATGGAAGAGTGGGCCAAAATACCTGCTACAGTGTGTGCAAACCTGGTCAAGGACTACAGGAAACATTTGACCTCTGTAATTGCCAACCAAAGTTATATTACGAAGTATTGAGTTAAACTTTTTGATTGTCCAAATATTTATTTTCCGCAAGAATATACAAATAAATTGTTTAAAAATCATACAATGTGATTTCCTAGTTTTTTTTTTCAGATTCTGTCTCTCACAGTTGAAGTGTACCTATGATGGAAATTACAGACCTCTCTCATCTTTTTAAGTGGGTCAACTAGCACAATCGGTGGCTGTCCAAATACTTTTTTGCCCCACTGTATCCCTCACACATCTCTTAAATATCTCTCACATATCTCTTACAAATATTTCACACATCTCCTACATATCTCTCACACATCTCTTACATATCTCTCACATATCTCTTACAAATCTCTTACATTTTTCTCACACGTCTCCTATACAGTATACTGTATCTCACACATGACTCCTACATATCTCACAGACATGTCCTACTGTACCGTACATATCTCTCACACATCTCTTATATATCGCTGACATGTCTTGCATATCTCACAGAAATCTTAATTCAGTTCTTTAGCTGCATTAAATTATTATGCATAGAGAGCCAAGGTCAGTCCATTCTCCAGAGAAAAAAAAAGCACCTTCTCTGAAGATGCAATTTTGCCGTCTGATGCTCTGTGCAATGGTGTAAAATGCACTACGAAGATGAAAAAGCCTTACTGTATCAGTCTGTCCACAAAGATACCCAATATGACTACAATGAGCTAAAAATGAAAAATTCAGAGCATCAAATGAATGCTAATATAATGTGTGCAACATGTACATAGCGGCTGTGTTTTATGCTGCATAATATTTTTTATATTGCAAGATATATTACATGAATATATTTTACATAAATAGGTATATTTATCGTAGACAAAAAGCTAACCAACTCATGCATGCACGTATTCATGCAAACTGGCACAGCAAAGGGGTAAATTAACCCTTACCCTTACTGCTCAGGGTCAGTTTTGCTTTGGTAGCTGAGTATCAGTCAGCGGTCCCAGTAATCTTTTACTGATAGGTTGTGTTGATAAGTGATTTTTATTGAAACTTAAATATGCCTTCACACCGCATGTTGATAAATAGGGCCCCTGAATACACTCATAACCCAAAATATGTAGGGAATTATTTTAGCTCTCCACATCAGTAATTTCCCAGCTGTAGAAATTGGGAAAACAGAAAACAGTGTATACGCCTCATGCATTTTTTTAACATTCCTTTTAGAAATTAGAATCCTGGATAGAATATGGCTGCCAGCAGCTCTGCACATATGCTGTCTGACGCGCAAACGCCACAACCAACATCACTAGGGAAACCTTTCTCTATTCCTGTTTCAGTTCCTTTCCCAATATAAAATGTCCTCTCCAAGGAGGAACACAGTTAAGAACAGAAGTGGGCAAGGAAATCCCTGAAGGAACGGAGATATTTGGGTATCTCGTGCTACATGCATTACGCTAGAGCTTGGGGACAAGTATGAAAAATTATGGAAGAAACAGATACGGACAACAAATATAATCTTGTGACACATGGTTTTAACCCCTATTTTCAAATCTGGGAAACCATATTTTGCACAGTCACAACATAGCCAAAACTGGAGATGGGTTAAACCACTTATACACATTTTTAATTAGTGTGGATTAACTCAAATGCAAAATGCTTTGGGCTTATAAAACCTGCTATATCCTGTTGAAGATCATTTTGCATTAAGTAGAAGTGATGTGTGTGTGTGTAGGCTTTGTAAATGGGCCTCTTGAGGTCTCCTCGGTATTAACTGGAACCAGGACCAGCTTAATGCTTGCCAGCATGTTCTATTTGGAAGACAGCATTGAAGTTACAAGCAGGTGCTGTACCTGATGTGGCAGCAGAAATACTATAAGGTATTACTGACTTATCGCCAACAATAGTTTAATGGGTTTTTATTCCAGTATAGAATGATATGTGAAACAGTGTTTAGATAATATTATTCTATTTTATTAGACTATGGTCCTGATACATGTTTGTAAGGAATTGCACAGCTGCAAGGAAGCAGCTGTGAAATTCAGTGTCATTAAAATTCTAATCGAGTTTGCATAAAAATATGAATTAGGCCCCATGTTAGTTGTCTTGTATATTAAAGCTTTAAAAAAAAATGTAAAAAAAAATTACATTGCACCATTTTGCATTTCACCATAACAGTTATGTTCTTGACTGACAATTCTATGGAGGACTCCCTTGTGTCTGACCACCACACCCCCTACAACTTTGATATCACATGCAGGGGCGGATCAAGGACAGACTGACTGAGCTGTTGCCTGAGGCGCGGTGGCCTGAGGATGCAGCTGCATTCACCCCACCAGCGCCACCTGCTAGAGGCAAGCTCTGCACTTCATCTGCTTACTGCCAGCCAAGAGCTGCAGGGCACTAGGACCCAGCAGTTCTCCACAAAGGTATGACCTCTGTCATGTGCCTTCTTTTCATGCGTGGTTCTCTGCCACGTCTTTCCTCATTGGCGTCTTGTATTGTGTACATGCCCCAGAGTGTCCCCATATAAAGTGAATCGGTCCATTGCAATTTTCTCTCCAGTTATTACTGTATATCCAAATCTCACAAAATTTAATAAGCCTCGGAGAGAGATAAAGTGTAGAAAGATAAAGTACCAACCAATCAGCTGCTAACTGCTATGTTTGAAAAATGACACAAGCTGATTGGTTGGTTGATTATCTCTCTCCACTTTATCACTCTCCAAGGCTTAGTACATCTCTCCCATACTCTCTTACTGCGTCCCTCACTCACAGTACAGTACCACTTGGTGTATGATTGATATTATTTTTGCTATTGTGCTGTCTGCAAAATCTCAGTGATGACATTAGCAATGATGCATCAGAGAGCCTTAAGAATTGGTCATTGTATTTTTGGTAGTGATAAGTCAGAGTAAAGCTGACCATTCATCAGAAAGATATTGTTCCAACCAGCCAACTAGTTGGTGGGTTGAATGATAGTTGGGCAGTGTGTGGGAGCAACTGAAAATCCTTTGTTTCTTCCTAAATGCCGAAAAACAGAAAGAAAATGGTTTATCCAACTAGTTGGTGAAATCAAACATGTATGATTCCTCCCAACTTATTGTTCTAGTGTAGGGGAAATTGAACGATTAGGACAGTGTCTGCCTGCTTCTTCACTATCCTGGTATATATTACTGCTGGGCTGACCCCGTCAGCCCAGGATCAGTGGTGGTGGTGAAGAGGGAGGGTCACCTCTGGGCCGTCCCTGTTATTACATGGCCAGCGGCAGCAGTGGAGCCGGAGTTGGGGGATGGGACTGGGGCACTACTGCCGGGCTACTGTCCCTGTCAGCCCAGCATCATCAGCGGTGGTGAGTGGGTGGTTAGTTAAATTAGAGATTGCTGGTTGGATAGATTAGGGGTGCTGGGCAGCTATATTACAGATGTTGAGCTATTATATTAGAGGTGCTGGACTGTTAGATTAGTGGTGCTGGGTGGTTGGATTAGTGGTGCTGGACGGTTAGAATAGGGGAGCTGGATGGTTATATCAGGGGTGCTGGGTGACTATATTAGAGGTACTGGGTGGATATATCAGAGATGTTGGGCCATCAGGTTAGGGGTGCTAAGCATTTATATATTTGGGGTGCTGTGTGGTTATATTAGGGGTGCTGGGCAGCTAGATTAGGGGTGCTGAGTGAGCGGTTTTATTATATTACATCCCACTTCTGACATATTTAAAAGAGGTAGACTAGATGGGCCAAGCTTTTCTTATCTGCCATCAAATTCTATGTTTCTATGTATGAGAGGCCTCTACTGGTGCAGAATGACTACCTCTCACAGCTGGGCTTCATGGACCTGTGCAGGAGGAGGGCACCGTATATACATATAGCCCTGACTCAGCCTAGGGAGCTGGGGCCACAGGAGCTGGCACCATGTGGGTAGAGCACATGACAGGTAACACTGAGGGCTTCTGTGCACTCTGTCTCCTGTGTGGCAGAAAATTGTTTCTCTGTACAGCAAAGAAAGTGGATATACAATAAGTAGGGTTACTATACTATCCCTTTATACCGGGACACTCATGAATTACACAGGTTCTGTGGCTGATTAAAACCAGGTGAAATGCAGGCTTGAATTAACAGAACCTGTGTAATTCATATGTGCAATTGAAAATTAGAGAAAAGACAAAAAAAACTTTTTTTGGGAGCACTCGTTTATAGTAGTAAAGTGAATATGTGTATCAAAGTATTGGTATAAAACGTAACCTTTATTAGTTCACTGATAAAATATGTTAATTTAATATCTTAACTAATAAACAATTTTTCAATCATAAAAACTTGATTGTGTTTATAACAAATAAGGTTCAAGATAAAAAATTAATGGGTGAAAATCTCAAAGAATATATTCAGGATTCCTGTACATAAATTGGAAGGAATCCAGATGATCACTGAATAGTTAGGATGTATGATGAAATAATTGACAATCTGTGATGCTGTTTAAGGTTTGAAAATAAGAAGGGCCAGAAGATAGGCCATAAAGTAATGGGCACAGAATGATAGTCTCCTAGAAAAAGTGCCCACAGTACCCAGTATTCCCAGGTGGGAGACCAATACTGTAAACAAGAAAAAGCCTCAATGGAGTGAAATATCACATACAGGCAAATTTATAAATATTATTTTTACTAAAATAATGTGAAAAAGGGTGTTTTCATACCCTTTTCACATTATTTTAGTATTGCCCAAATGTACTAAAGGACAATTGGAGGATAATTTGCACAATTCTATCAAACCCTTAATTTCCCATTTTTCAGTAAGCAGATTGCATTTTGTATACTTGTAATGGGAAATGTGATCTGCTTCAGATCTACTAAAATCCGATTGTGAAAACAAAAAATGGAGGATGCCCATACCTCCCAACTGTCTCGATTTTGCGGAGCAGTCCTGCTATCCCACCCGCGGGCCGCAGTGTTCCGCGGTGGGGGGCAGTTGGGAGGCTCCTGTCACTGCTGCTCTCCTTAGCAGAGCAGCGGTGAGTAGACGCTATGCGCACACTTCTATTCAGTGGAGACAGAGGGAGAGGGGGCATGCCAGCAGCTCACAGGGCGCTGGGCATGCCCCCTCAGTGACGAAGGGGGGTGGGGGGATGGCTCACGAACGCTAACCCTCCCATGAAGCCATGCCCCCTTTTCCATTGACCACGCCCCCTTTTCCATTGACCACGCCCCTTTCCGGGCGAGCGCGAAGATTTCCCTCTTTATGATTATCAAATGTTGGGAGTTATGGGAATCCCTATGATAATAAACATTATTAGGACTTCCCTCTGCTTCCCCTAATACTGCACAGCCTTCTCTTACTGCTGGCAGTGAAGGCTTAGCGTGGAGTCCCATTCTGTGATCAGCCATGTAGGTCTGATAGACTACAGGCTGATGATCACTGTGCAAAAAAGTAAAAATAAAAAAGTACAAAAATCCCCACTTACCTGCACTCAGGTACCAGTAATCTGTGACTGGTGAGCTCTGGTATTACATTCAGAGGCGTAACTAGGGTTTTCGGAGCTCAGGGCATGATGAAGAGTGGCGCCCCCCAAAAAAATAAAAATAAAGAAGAAGTATGTGTGCACGCGGTGAAAAAAAATGGGCGTGGCCACACACCATAAGGGGTGTGGTTACATACCAGAAGGGGCATGGCCACTGAAAATGGGGCGTGCCAACATGACTATCACCTACCCCCTGTGTCGCCTCTCAGCACAGTATCACCTACCCCTTGTGTCGTCTCTAAGCACACCTTCATTCAATTTTTGCACAGTACCCAAGCAGAGTCCCCTTTTTGCACAGTATGCATGCAGAGTTCCCTTTTTATACAGTATGCACGCTGAGTCCTCTTTTTACACAGTGCCAGATACACAATTGCCCCACAGTGCCAGATACATATTGCCCCACAGTGCCAGATACACAGTGCCCCACAGTGCCAGATACACAGTGCCCCATAGTGCCAGATACACAGTGCCCCACAGTGCCAGATACACATTGCCCCATAGTGCCAGATACACAGTGCCCCAAAGTGCCAGATGCACAGTGCCAGATACATATTGCCCCACAGTGCCAGATACACAGTGCCTCACAGTGCCACATACACAGTGCTCCACAGTGCCAGATACATATTGCCCCACAGTGCCAGATACATATTGCCCCATAGTGCCAGATACACAGTGCCCCACAGTGCCAGATACACAGTGCCCCACAGTGCCAGATACACAGTTCCGCATAGTGCCCCACAGTGACAGATACATATTGCCCCACAGTGCCAGATACATGACCCCCCCCTCCCGCTGGCTGCTGCTTACTTCAACCAGGATCCCCGCTCACTGTCACCGCTGCCACTGGCCTCTGCTATGTGAGGGGATGAGAGTGCAGCGTGATACACATATGGGGGGATACACATATGGGGGGAGGGGCAGATACACGTATGACCCCAATAGTGCCAGATACACATTGCCCCACAGTGCCAGATATACATTGTCCCACAGTGCCAGATACACATTGCCTCACTGTGCCAGATACACAAATGCCCCCAGAGTGCCAGATACACAAATGTCCCCAGATTGCCAGATACATATTGTTCCATAGTGCCAGATACACAGTGCCCCATAGTGCCAGATACACAGTGCCCCACAGTGTCAGATACACAGTGCCCCACAGTGTCAGATACACAGTGCCCCACAGTGCCAGATAAATATTGCCCCACAGTGCCAGATACACAGTTCCGCATAGTGCCCCACAGTGACAGATACATGACCCCCTCCCCCTCCCGCTGGATGCTGCTTACTTCAACCTGGATCCCCGCTCACTGTCACCGCTGCCGCTGGCCTCTGCTATGTGAGGGGATGAGAGTGCAGCGCAGCGCCTCTCCTACCCCTCAACGCTCCATGAAGTCCAGTCTCCAGCGGCTGCTATCTTAAATGTGGCACCGGTTCGTTAGCCAATCAGAGCTCGTGGACCGGCAGCCAATCAGGAGCCAGGTTCCAAGCTCTGATTGGCTAACGCCACCCGAGACCAGACAGACACTCACACTGAGCAGTGAGCACATTGAGGGGCAGGAGAGACGCTGCGCTCTCCTCCCCTCACATTGCAGCGGGACGGGGGCAGTGCAATAGCAGGGGCGGGTGGGCATGATGCCCTGGCCGCCGGCAGCGCCCCCCTCTGCTGGGCCTGCCAAGGCACCCAGGGCACGTGGCCTGCTCGACCCCCCTTAGTTACGCCTCTGATTCCGTTCCTGTGCTCCTGCTGTGAACCCGGTCACATGATCAATAAAGTGAGCTGAGATCGTGCATCTCTGATCATTTTATTGATCACAGGTTGTTTTGTAGCAGCACAGGAGATCAGATGACCGGAGTTCACCGGGCAGCTCATCGATCACCATCTCTCGTGCACAGGTGGGGGAGTGGGGTAGTCATGGTAGCCGCTGGTGCATGTACGCTTACATTCTCATGGTGTTTTCCGTGAAAAATAATGTTTTGGGGAAGATTCACAGGGACAAGATCCACAAGCTCTGTCCCTGTATGCAATAATTGATCAATCCTTTTGATATATTCAATTATCGCAAGCGAATTTGGCCAAATTTATCATATCCCATTCGCATCTGAGATGTGGATTGTGATAAATGTACTCTATAGTTATGTACTCCTTGCAATATGGTTAATTTTGCAATTTTACTGCAATGAATCATGTTATAGCTCTATTACATAAAACTCACTACTGATGAAAATTATGTCATCATGACTGTAGTTTGCATGTGTGAACGTCACATCAAACCCTGGCTCGCACGGTGTGTTCCACACATTAGGTTTGAAATCAGTGTGTGCACAGCAGCCACAACGTATTCAGAGGACCAGATATGGGCCCTCATTCCGAGTTGTTCGCTCGCAAGCTGCTTTTAGCAGCTTTGCACACGCTAAGCAGCCGCCTACTGGGAGTGAATCTTAGCTTATCAAAATTGCGAACGAAAGATTAGTAAAATTGCGAATAGACACTTCTTAGCAGTTTCTGAGTAGCTCCACACTTACTCGGCAACTGCGATCAGTTCAGTCAGTTTCGTTTCTGGTTTGACGTCACAAACACTCCCAGCGTTCGGCCAGACACTCCTACAGTTTCTCCTGCCACTCCCGCGTTTTTCCCAGAAACTGTAGCGTTTTTTCGCTCACACCCATAAAACGGCTAGTTTCCGCCCAGAGACACCCACTTCCTGTCAATCACATTACGATCACCAGAACGAAGAAAAAACCTTGTAATGCCGTGAGTAAAATACCTAACTGCATAGCAAATTTACTTGGCGCAGTCGCACTGCGGACATTGCGCATGCGCATTAGCGCCTAATCGCTCCGTTGCGAGAAAAATATAATGAGCGAACACCTAGGAATGACCCCAATGGGTGTACAGGACAGGGAGGGGCGGGGCAGAGCAGAGGAGGCTGAGGTGAAGTCGGGTCCATTTACTACTATCATTTATAAACTTGATGCACCAGTTCTGCTAACATTGCCGATTTTTCCGGAGGGTTTGAAAATGCAGCATGTCAGTGCTCCTTCAAACCACCAGATTTGGACAGTTAAAAATCAATAGGGCTATGTAGTAAGGGGAGAAAAGGGGAATAAATACTAAAGGCAGAGCAAAATCCCTGTACAAAATGTTTCTCAGTATGTAATTAAAGGATTTTCTCTGTCTGCAGCCTGATAGCATATCTAAAACCAATTATTTCAGTTATACAGATGTATTTGTTAGCTGGCCTGGGCGTTCGCATGATGCCAGATTACTAGCCAATTCTTACCTGTACAAGACTGAGGAGGAAAAACATGGCTGGTTGTTCCCAAGAGAGGTAAATACAAATATTTAACTTTGTGATGTTTTTCTCAGCAAGCTAATACAGACCTAATGTATATTATATTTTAAATCGACTAGACCATTTGAAATGAAAGAACACTTTAAACTTCTAGCTATAGTGCATATTGAAAACATATTTTTTTTTAACAGAAATCCAAGTTCATTGGTGGGGTGGAGATAACAGGGTACGCCATTGGAGATGCTGCCCACCCATTGAGGACCTGGTTGATGAAGGGCTACACACACACATCTTGAACTTTCTGAGGAGCAAGATGCCTTCACCCATACCCTCAGTTATGCCAGGATGATGGTAGAAAATGCCTTTGGTCAATTAAAGGGTGCTGTAAACTAAAAAGGAATGATATTGACGCTGGACTGGAAACCTATGTAGTTGCTACTTCTTGTATTTTGCATAACATTTGTGAAACACAAAAAGAGTGGTTTCTACCGGAGTGGGATGTTGTGGACTCTGAGTTTTCAGACACTGGGGTCTTTGTACTAAGCCTTGGAGAGAGATAAAGTTGACGGAGATAAAGCATTAACCAACCAGCTCCTAAAGGTGCCCATACACCTAAAGATTTATCTTCCAATCTGGTTGGTTGGAACGAAAATCTGGTAATGGATGGGAGCAAATGACATGGATGGGAGCAAATGACAGTTGACTGTTTCAAATGGTCAACTGTCATTTGCTTCCATCTATTACCAGATTTTCGTTCCAACCAGCCAGATTGGAAGATAAATCTTTACGTGTATGGGCACCTTTACTGTCATTTTTCAAACACAACCTGTAACATGGCAGTTAGGAGCTGATTGGTTAGTACCTTACTGTTTCTCGGTCCACTTTATCACTCTCCAAGGCTTAGTACATAGGGGGGTCATTCCAAGTTTTTTTGCTCATTAGCAGTTATTAGCAGCCGTGCAAACGCTATGTCACCTCCCACTGGGAGTGTATTTTAGCTCAGCAGAAGTGCGAATGAAAGGATCGCACAGCGGCTACAAAAAGAAATTGTGCAGTTTCAGAGTAGCTCCAGACCTACTCCTAGTTTGCGATCACTTCAGACTGTACAGTTCTGGATTTGACGTCACAAACACGCCCTGCGTTCGGCCAGCCATGCCTGCGTTTTTACTGGCGTTCCTGCGTTTTTTCGAACACTCCCTGAAAATGGTCAGTTGACACCTAGAAACGCCCACTTCATGTCAATCACTCTGCGGCCAACAGTGCGACTGAAAAGCGTCGCTAGACCTTGTGTAAAAATACATTGCCCGTTGTGAAAGTACGTCGCACGTGTACACTGCGCCGCATGCGCAGAAGTGCCACTTTTTCACTTAATCGCTGCGATGCAAACATTTTTCACTAGCGATCAACTCGGAATGACCCCCATAGACCCTACTCTATTGATACCAGCAACCTGTGAGGAGCCAGCATTCTAAACCCATTGCAGAAGTGCTAAGGAACACTATCAAATGCGAAGTATCAGCGATGACATAGTTAATGCCACAAAGTTTCTTTTGTTTCTAATGTGTTTTTTTTTTTTTTAACATAGCCTCAAGAAATTTAGCATATACAAATACAGTATTGTGCAGGCTAGAACAGAATTTGGGGTAGCTATAAATCAGGGATGTGTGGTGAGGTAAATAGCTCAGCAGGCACTGGCTAGAACCAGAGCCAGATTTATACACAATGGGGGTCATTCCGAGTTTATCGCTAGCTGCCATTGTTTGCAGCACAGCGATCAGGCTAAAAATCGGCACTTCTGCGCATGCGTATGGCACGTAGTGCGCACGCGCAACGTACTTTCACAAAAGCCGATGCAGTTTCTCACAAGGTCTAGCGATGCTTTTCAGTCGCACTGCTGATTGTTGAGTGATTGACAGGAAAGGGGTGTTTCTGGGTGGTAACTGACCGTTTTCCGGGTGTGTGCTGAAAAACGCAGGCATGTCAGATCAAAACGCAGGCGTGCCTGGGGAAACGGGGGAGTGGCTGGCCGAACGCAGGGCGAGTTTGTGATGTCAAAACAGGAACTAAACAGACTGAAGTGATCGCTAGCTAGGAGTAAGTCTCGAGCTGCTCAGAAACTGCACAATCTTTTTTTTGTAGCAATGCTGCGATCTTTTCGTTCGCACTTCTGCTATGCTAAGATACACTCCCAGAGGGCGGCGGCTTAGCGTTTGTACTGCTGCTAAAAGCAGCTAGCGAGCAATCAACTCGGAATGAGGGCCAATATATGAGCAAAAGGGTGCACATGGGCATTATACACAGGTGCAGCAGTATAAACTCCTGGACATTTGGTGAGTTTGACCAGAGATGTGTGGAAAAGATAGGAAGGGGAGGTACTGCCTCACCTGCCATAGACTTTTTACTCCAGAGAATTGACTATAAATATGTTTAGAATAATACAAAGAAGATATTTCTAATATATTCTTTGTATTTTTCATATACTTTATACAGTCAAAACTCTGGCTCACACGATAGTATGACAGGAAAGGCTCTGCCTCACCTGCCCCACCCCACCGCACGTCACTGATACAAATATAACAACAGTTTACACTACAGATGACCTTGGTCGCTACCTGGAAAAACCGTGGTACAAAGCACGGTTGTGGACTGGGGCCGGTACCGTTCGCAAGCCTCAGCAAAAACCCTGGTACAATATTTGTTGCATATGTAAAGGGTATTACTGTTGAGTGTCTTCTCCAGCCCTGGTTATCACCTCCTGTAGCTGCCGGTATCTGCTTCTCCTCACTGGACATTATTGAACCAGCTGTTAAAAAAGGGGGGTTACAGTACCTAATGCACCCCTGTCGGCATTGCCGGCGTTGGGGTGCCAGCATTGGGATACTGACCGCCGGCATCCGGACCGATGGTTTTTCATACTGAGGGGGTAATTCAGATCTGATCGCTTCTGTGCATTTTCGCACAGCGGGAGATCAGATCCGAACTGCGTCGGCGCGTCACACAGCTGCAATGGGGATCGCCAGTCAGTGACGGGTTTGTGCAAAGGATCCATTCGCACGGCGTTTTGCAAGGATATTGACATAAGAGGCTGTTTGTGGGTGGCAACTGACCGTTTTCAGGTGGTGTCTGGAAAAACGTAGGCATGTCCAAGTATTTGAAGGGAGGGTGTCTGATGTCAAATCCGGTCCCGAGCAGGCTGATGTGATCGCAGCTGCTGATTAAGTCCTGGGCTGCGCAGAGATTGTACAAAATCAGTTTGTGCAGCTCTGCTACACATGCGATCGCACACTTGCACAGTGAAAATACACTCCCCTGTAGGCGGCGACTATCTGATTGCAGGGCTGCAGAAATTGCTGCCTAGTGATCATATCTGAATTGCCGCCTGAATCCGTTTTTGCACCCCGGTGTGGTAATTACAATATTCCACATTTATGGTCATGACATCCTTCAATATCACTGATCTTTTTTAAATGATACCCTTCTCAAATGATACTTTGTTTTTTCTGAAGTCTATGTATTTTTTTTTAAATATGATTAGTCTTTTCATTTATTCTAACACATAAAATAAAATGGACAAAAAAATTATTTATACTCAAAATTTTATGAATGTGAACTCTTGATTTACAGTTTGTTTTTACTTTGTGATCACCAGACAATAGCTGCTTAGGGGCTACATTGGGCCTAATTCAGCATGGAACGCTGCTGCAGCACGGTTCGCATGCTGATGCCCTGTGCTGTGAGTGCATGCGCAGCAGCCGCACTGCGTGTGTGCACACAGTGAGATGTGATGGCATCTCTCTTATGCGAACGCCTCTGCCTGATTGACAGGCAGAGGCATTCGCAGGGCAGGAGGGGGTGTTGACTTGCCATTTAGGGGGCGTTGTGGTGGTGTTTGGGGGGCACAGCTGCGTTGTCCGGACCGTTTTGCGGGGCGGACCACAGTGGCTGCGTACTTTATCACTTTCCACTTTATCACTTTTCAAGGCCCTATCTTTTATGTGGCACCGCACTTCCAAGAGGTGTCTCCCATCTTTCTAGGTGCTGTGGCTGGGGAGGCAGAGGGAGTTACCGTCCCTCCCCTATACTTTTTCATTCTTTTTTTTTTTTTTTCAAAAGTGACATTGGCACTTCCCAATCCAGACTGGCCTAGATCATTAAGATGCCACTAAGTGACATGTTTAAAATGAGAACACCTGCAGCTGTAAAATGCTCTAAGTATCATTACACGTGTGTCAATATCCCAATGCTGGCATTGTGAGAATATTCCCAGGTGTATACGGACAGATTTATTTACTTTTTTTTTTAGTATCACTTGAATGTATTAAAGGGCTTTTGGAGCAGTTTTTGTGAAATGAGTGATCAGCTAGGTGTGTCCGATGGACACACAAGCTGATCACTGTGTAATTTTTTTAAAATAAATAAATCATACTACCCTACCCAGGGAATGTGATCGGTGTGGTCTGCCGGTCATTGGGACTCCCTGCCACTCCTGTGACCCCCGGTGCCGTTAACTTGATGTAAAGCTGCAGGGATGACTGCTAATGACTGGCAGTCCTCCAGGAGCACCGAAGGTGAGTATGATCAGCGGTGGGGGGATGTCACGGCGGGTAAGGCAGTCACGATGGGGGGGTTGACCCGGCGGCGGCGGCGGCAGTAGTAGCGGTGGCAACACATAATCAGGGTATTCTTTACGAAAAATACCCTGATAATGTTGTGGAGTGGCATCGCAGGGGCAGAGCTTTCACACAAGCTCTGTCCCTGCGTGCCATAATTGATACATCCATGCGATGTAATCAGTTATCACAGTGCAGATTAGGTCAGGACCATCTCCCGTACCCAACACATGAAGAGTGTTATCTATGCCTCATGCAAAAAATATATGTAACCTTTTGCTCTCCAAGTGTGGGTTAGATGAGAGACCAAACTCCATCCCTCATTCAGCATGGATTGCTAAATTGTAAAAACACAAATTGTCCAATTATCGATAGACTGCGCATGTACTGCATATGCATTGCACATGCGCCAGGGCCGCATTGAGATCGCAATTTTGTAGTGATGCGATCACACAGTGATTGACAGGAAGTGAGTGTTTAGGGGTAGAAACATAAGTGTTTTGTGGGAGTGGTTGCAAAAAGGCAGGCATGTCATGACATTTTGGTGGGCAGGTCTCTGACATCATCTGCGATCACTTGCATGCAACAACATGAGCACAATTGTGGTTGCTTTGGCTTGGCGCAGATGGATTTTACCCTTTTGATGTTCCTAATTTTGTGTGTGGATTGCGATGCATACAGTATGCAAAACTGCTTATGCATTGCAAAACTATAGTCGGCGTCTTTTTCCATTTCTGGGCGGCAACTACCTGTGCGATTCTTTGCAACTGAGTTTGCAAAAAAAAAATCGCACTTTTAGTAGCAATAGCAATCCGTGCTGAATTAGCTCCTCAATTCGTTATTGCTCATTGCACCTTGTTTACTCAAGTGTTGGTTTGGATGGCATATATCACATATATGATATACAGTAACATTCATTTATTTAGAAATAGCAGTTACATTTCAAACTAGTGTATTAAATAAAAATGTCTCTCTTTTGCATGCACACATCTGAAGCTTAAGCTTATTATTAAATAAAGCATTTGGAGAAGATACCATAACAATGTAGCTGATTTTACAAGGAAAAAATATCTCTTTTACGATCCAAAGACATTTGGTGAATTGACTGTTAGCAAAGGAATATATAATTGTTAATTGTGTGCTTTGACATTTTATGAAGACATAGAGCAGAATGAACATGTTAATATATCGACACTTGTTAATTAGCAGCTTCTATAGCTACCCACTCAAGTTGCATTACAAGCAATATCTCAAAAACAGCTTCCCAGCCTTCGTAATTAAATCCACTAGGAAGTGAATACTGTAGTTGTTTATATGAATCTTACAGCTGTTGGTTTGCAGGGGATCATATGTCTCAGAGGGGTTTCAACACTATCCTCCCTCGTGCCTGTAATGTCATATAATCTGGACCATATTATTTTTGTCTGAATCCTTAGGAGTGATGTAAGAGGAAAAAGGAAACTAGCTAACTCCCAACCGTTTGACCAGAGGTTAAATTAGTGTTGGCCTTATCCCAACTGGACACACAGCTTTCCAGCTAAACATTTTCTCTCCTCCAATGCGGGATAGTGAATACTTTTCATTGTCTTTTTTAGGTTTAAACAGTTTATGATAAAGAATACATTTACTTACATAAAAGAATAGAAGGGGTGTGTACTGATTACACCATTTCTATTATGGCATGCCATTTCTGCAGTATGTGCCAGAACTTGGAAAATGAATAGGAAATATTCTAATGACAGTTTAGGGGTGACACATGATACATAATTACATGCTGCGGGTTACTCAATCTGACTGCTCAGTTCCCAAACTCATCTATCGCCCAGGCTACAGAAGTAAATGGGGAACTTTTAAAAACGCACAAACTGTTGCTGTCAACACCACAAAGGGGTTCATTTAAAAAGCATACTATTTAATGGTGCCTCCAATTGACAGGAAATAATAAATAACATGGAATCTAGCACACGGCAATCCAAGTGCGCCACCGTGCCCGCAGCGTGGCGAGCGCAGCGAACCTACACGGGGCTCTTTTGCGCTCACCGCGCTGCCTGCATGCCAGCGGTCGGGATCCCAGCGGCGGTATGCTGGGCGCCTGGATCCCAAGCGCCGGCAAAACATACTACACCTCTTAATACTTATTGCTGCAGAAATACATGTCATGAAAGGCACAGACATTACACTAACATGCATATTGTTTTCTAATTCAAAATAACTTGCATAGACAAGAATAAATATTTTCTGCTTACTGTGGCTTTTATAATTATTATTATCTTTTATTTGTTAGGCAGCACAAGGTGTACGCAAAACCATTCCAGAGGTATACATAACAACAAGAAAACACACAGGGCCCGATTCAGCTTTGAACAGAATTGAGATCTCCCCATCTGGTCCCATAGTGTGCATGCGCAGGACCCACACTGCGCATTCGTGGGCTGGGGAAATGCGATCGCATCACACTATGCGATCGCTTCTGCCTGATTGACAGGTAGAGTCATTCGCGGTGCAGAACAGGGCGGCGATGTGGCGTTGACTCTGCATTGGGCCGGTCAACAAAAACAGGGGCGGGTTTGGGGCAGACACGTGACATCCCACACGGCCGCTACGACCCAAAAATGGCTGCCTTGCATCTGCCTTTGCAGCCTGGCTGTGGAGGTGGGGGGCTTCTACAAATCAGCTATTTGATCGCAATTTAATCGGTATTTGCATGCTGTGTGGCCTTGCCCTGTGCTGGGCGGTCCCCAGCATGCGATCGCAGCCAGTTGCAATTTAGCTATAAACGCAAAACTGCAACTGAAGCTGAATAAGCTCCACCTTCCACAACAGTGAGAACAGAGCATAAACATTGGTGTAAAACCATATCCAGGGGGAAGGGTAGGGCAACTCGCTGTAGCTAGAGTCAGCAGAGAGTCATAAGCCACAGGGAGAATAACAGCTTTCAATGAACCAGTACCATGGAATGGGTGAGCAGACAATGTCATAGGGGTTTATTCAGAGATGAATGCAGATCTTTCTTCCCGCATAGTTGCATAGGCTTATGGAATGGAGGGTGTGAAAGAGGAGAGGGTGATCGACAGTATCAAAGAGAGCAGACAGATCAAGGTAGAGAATCTGGGCACTAGGAGACCCTAGCGCTGTCTCAGAGTCTGGTGCGCACACACAAATGGTCCAGCTGTCATTTTCCCGGTGATTTTCTTACAGTGCGTGCGCAAACGCTGGGAAAAGGACCACCATCACATTTTCCCAGTGATTTGTGCAGCCCATTATAGTCTAGATACCCCACTGGATCAAGGAATATAAAGAGAGAGTATAAATTAATTGTGGATCATGTGGAATGTGCTTGTGGACATGTAAATGGGACAGAACAAAACTGTCCCAATTGGACTGGAGAAAATTACTTCCAGCATAAAACATGCAAAATAATGAAAATACTCATTTGTAGAGCAAAATGATGATGGTGATGATTATTACTACACAGGAACGGTTCATAATCAAGGACAATCATTTACGTAATTGGAATCTATAACAGTGATCACCAGCTTCTCCAAATAAGTAGTGAAATGGTCAGATACTGTAACATAAATGACTACATATCACTCCACTCCCTTTGACAGAGTACTTCCTTCACTTCAGTTATCAACATCACTCCCATCACACTAATACTAACATTTAGCGTTAATCGCATTTATGCATAATTGCATAATAAAATAATTTAATGAATTGAAACATTATGGTGGCACAATAGTTATCATTACTGTTTAAAAGAACTGTAGTCTTCTGTTTGATACCCGCCAATGCTCTATCTGTGTGGAATTTGTATGTTCTCCAAATGTTTCTGTAGGTTTCTTCCAGAAGTTTCCCCCAATTCACATAAACTATAAACAAGCCCTTGTAAACTCATATTTGGGACTTTTTCTTTCAGCCAACATTGGGGCCCCGTCAGTCATCAAATAATGTAATGAAGGCCTAATCTGAAAGTCAGCCATACAGCTATTACAGAGCTTAATACTGTGTATAAACCATTCTAGAAAACAAACTGGCTCTCTGCCAAGGCTTATCAAATAAACTAAAACCAAAAGGGGTAAACCTAAAATGTACACAGGACAATGTTGGTGGGCTGACATCTTCTTTGTGACCGGAATGCTGAAGTTGTACAAGTTCCAAAAAAAACAAATCCCCTTCAACCACTGGGGCGAGGATGCCCTAATTTATTTAGCCAACTCGTTAGTAGTTTTCTTTTGATCATCTGGGATCCCCATCCCATTATGGTCATTTACGATGACATTAGCAAATAAATAAAAACTGTCTTCAGAACAGGATGCATCACTTCTACCAGCTCTTCATCTGAAAGTATTCCATCACCGGCAAAGGTTGTCCACAGCGTCCACAGTGGTGGCACTCATAAATGCAAAATGAGTGTGTATTTTATACAAATTTTTGAAAGCATGTTTTTAGGTGAGTGCATTTGTGTAAAAGTTACTTTGTTCTTCTGGTTATAACTTTGCTGCATGTGAATAGACAAACAACGAGAAAGAAAAACAAAACTTATTTACTGTTCGTGAGAGACATGTTTTTCTGGATGTGATGTGATGCAGATCACTGAGTGTAAATGGACTTGGACCGAGATAATATTCAAGCTGAGGCACTTACGATATAAGACGGATCATCTACACTGTGCAGATGTTCTGTTTGTTTGTTACTATCAACCATCTGATTCCTTTGTGTTTTCTTACTGTTTATTGACATAATCTGCGCTGACCCTGGAGAGTTATACGCTTATGCATTTAAATAATGATCTCTCATTACTATGTTTTATTTTGTTAGTTTTTGCTTTCTTTATGCTAGTTTTATATCTCATTATATACTGCAGATTTTAATTTAATTTGCAGATAATGTAACTTCAATATATTTTAACAAGTATTTAAAACATTCTTGCTTCTTGCTCACGTTTGTCTCCGTGATTATTTTCTTTCCTTTACATTTTGTAAAATAAAATTAGCAAATGAAAAAAAAAAATTGTTTTGTAAAGTGCATTCTGGGTCATGTTATGCTCACTGAGTGTTCTGCTGTGCTTAGGAGTTGATGTATTAAGCAGTGAAAAAAAGTGAAGAATTGCCCATAGTAACCATTCAACTACTTCCCATCATTCTCTTTTTATGTACTTGATAAATGCTAACTCAAAGCTGATTGGTTGCTATGGACACTTCTCCACTGGTCCCCTTCGCCATTGTTTTTCCTGCTTGATACTCTAACCCCTTATTGGTCTGCCTAGATCAGCCATACTTGCTTCAGTCTTACTGGTGGACTCATATCTTTCCTTTAAGTAAAAAATTGTTTCACTAAACATATTAAAATCTCTGCATTATTTTGCACCATTTTGATGCATAACATGTGCGATCTCTTAGTTTGAAATGGGATTTGGGGTCCGGATTGGATTACAAACTAATTTTGTATTGGATAATAGCCATGTCACCCACCATATGCAATGCCATCTTGTTGTGCTAGGGATGGGGTTAGGGAGGCGAGAAAGTGTACAGTATATGAATTTTTTTTATTTTTATTGATTCATGTATTATTTATCACTTAGACAGCGCCGGTGCAAGGTTTTGTGTCACCCTAGGCAAAACTTTAGCCTACCCCTTCCCCCACACACACACGCAGGTGGCATCTTATAAGTACATACCTTAAATTTAATAACTTATGTGAGCATATTCAATTGGGTGTGCAAATTTTGCAGTAAAAATTACCACTGCTATTGCAACCTTTTTTCATTGCCCCAGGTATGCAAACCCCTGATACCTGTGGTATCCAATTGATAAATAAAAACTTGTGGTAATATTTACTGCAAAAATCCATGATGGGAATTTTATTTTATTATTTTAAATCAGCCTGCACTCCCCCCAACCCCAAAATAAATAAATAAAACATTGCTGCCCTCTCCTTGCTGTCTCAGCTCCATTTGATCCAATAATCAGGCGCAGCACAGCCGGACCTGGAGAGGAGTGATGCTGTATCCACCGGCGAGAGGACAAACAGGGGAAGACAGTTGAGATAGAGAGGAGGAATAGTGGGAGATGGGAGAGAGGAATAATAGGGGGAGACAGGAAAAAGAGGAGGAATAGGAGGAGAAGGGCAAGAGAGCAGAAGGGCAAGAGAGGAGGATGGGGGAAAGAGAGGGGGAACAGGGAAAGAGGAGGAATAGGGGGAAATGGGAAAGAGAGGAGGAATAGGTGGAAAAGGGAAAGAGGAGGAGGATGAGGAAATAGGAAAGAGAGGAGGAATAGGGGGAGAAGGGAAAGAGAGGAGAATGGGGAAATAGGAAAGAGAGGAGGAATAGGGGGGAAGGGAAAGAGAGGAGGATGGGGGAAATAGGAAAGAGAGGAGGAATGGGGGAAATGGGAAAGAGGAGGAATAGAGGGAGATGGTAAAGAGGAGGAATAGGGGGTGACGGTAAAGAGGAGGAATAGGGGGTGACGGTAAAGAGGAGCAATAGGACAGTAAAGAGAGGAGGATGGGGGAAATAGGAAAGAGAGGAGGAATGGGGGAGAAGGGAAAGAGGAGGAACAGGGGTAAATGGGAAAGAGGAGGAATAGGGGGAGACGGGAAAGAGGAGGAATAGGGGGAGACGGGAAAGAGGAGGAATAGGGGGAGATGGGAAAGAGGAGGAATAGGGGGGAGACGGGAGAGGGAGGAGGAATAGGGGGGAGATGGGAGAGAGAGGAGGAATAGGGGAGAGATGGGAGAGAGGAGGAATAGGGGAGAGATGGAAGAGAGGAGGAATAGGGGAGAGAGGAGGAATAGGGGAGAGACGGGAGAGAGGAGAAATAGGGGAGAGACGGGAGAGAGAGGAAGAATAGGCGGAAATAGGAAAGAGATGAGGAATAGGGGGAGACGGGAGAGAAGAACAAGGAGATGGCAGAAAGAGATACCCAGTCAGAGCAGGAGAAGGCAGGAAGGTATTTACCTGACTGTAGTGTATTTCTGTTTTAGTGTAATGCACAGATAATTAAGTTATGAGAGGTACTTATAGTACGGAGATGAATCCCTTGGTAGCAGATGCTTCCTGGGATCCAAAACTTTCCTCCCTGCAGCTGCAGCCCCATCACTGCTGGCTGGAATGTCCAGAAATTTGTGGAGCATCGATGGCTGTCACTGGCCTCAGCAGACTTGTTCCAATGGATATTCTGATCTGTCATAGGGGGTGTCCGATAGTTGGACTGACGGTACGTCGATACTGCAATTTGCGTTGCAGGTGTATCTCGCATTAAGAAGCCATAGGTTGTGCCATTGGCATAATGTTGCAGTATATGTATGAGCACAGTCTAGATCATATGTATTGGGGGGGGGGGGGGTATAGGAGGTTAGCTGCTACTGCTGTGTGTGTCTGTATATCTATCTAGATAGAGATATATATATATATATATATATATATATTTTATATATCTATCTAGATAGATATACAGACACACACAACAGTAGCAGCTAACTTCCTGTACCCCCATCCCCCCAATACATATGAGCGGCAGGAACCCCCCTTTTCCCATCCATAGCGGTGGGCAGAAACCCACCACATTACACAGGAGTGACGGCAAACCCACCTTCCCCTTCATAGTAGCGTAAGTGCCCAGTGAATCCCCTTGTCCCACCACACATGTGACATGAGCAGCAGCAGCGGCAGGCACCCCCTCTCTCCACAGCTGCACTGCAGCAGCCGGCAATTCCCCCAGCCACATGCCCGTCTGCCTGGCCGCCTCAATAGCAGTAGCAGCGGCGGTGGCCAGCGCATTCCCCACACCTGACAATACACATGAGCGCCCGACAGCGGCACGCTCCTCCATCCCCAGGGACACACTAAACGGCATCTCTCTCCTACCCCATCCTACAAGAAACACAGCAGCCGGCATTTTCCCCTTACTCTCCCGCCCCACAGCACACACTTAGCAGTCATCAGTAACTCCACCCCCCCCCACGTGTCCCGGAGCAGTAGTTGGCCTCTCCCCATCCAGAGGAGAGCAGCGGTAGGTGGGCAACCACTCGCCGCTGCCACCGCTCGATCCTCTGTCCATCTCACTCCGCAATAGCAGCCATCGGTAAACCTCATACCCTCCGCAACACTCCCCACAAGCAGGGATCTAGTGACAGCGGTGGCTGTGTATCGTTAGACCCACAGCCGCCGCTGGCTAGAGCAATGCAATCTGTGAAAGAAAGATTCATTTTTCAGTATGACAGATGTAGCGGCGCCCTCCAGTGGCCAGCGCCCTTAGGCAGCTGCCTAATGGTAGCGCCGGCCCTGCACTTAGATACTACTTGTCAACAGTGTTGAGCTCCCCTTTGGGATATACTAGAGGTGAAGAAAATGGAGGATCAATTGACAGAATTATGTCTTCCTTCTGTGCATTGCTACAATAAACAGCATTGGACAGGCCATGATGACTTAATTCACAGAGAATGAAGAAGAAGACACTTAAATCAGGCTTTGTGTATCTTTAGATGCCATCATTGAAACTTTCACCAACCTTTTGCTAGGTGCAGATCAGCCGTCTGAGTATGGCCTCCAATCTGTCTCTATAAGCAACATGTCCAAACTACGTTACATCTGCACCTGATTAGCTAACCCCCGGTAACTTCTTGGTGTGTGTCTGCATCTGTACAACAATTCTGTATGAACACCATTAGGACGCATGCACGGTACAACTTAGAAGCATGTGCAAACAAAAAATCATTGTACAAGAAAAAAAATAAACTCATTAGCTCTCACAGAAAAAAACAAACATCTTGGTCCCTGCAGAAAAAAAACACATTGGCCTCAATAGGAAATAAAACACATTAGCCACCACAGCAAAAAAAATAAAACACAATGACCCCCACAGGAAAATAGTAAGAAAAGAAATTGGCCTCCACAAAAATAAACAAGCACATTGGCCCACACAGAGAAAAAACATTGCCCCCACTGAAAAAAACACATTGCTCCTCATAATTTTTTTAAAAATAAAACACATTGGCCCCCACAGGAATAAAACAAATAAAACAAATAGGCCCCTGACAGGAAAACTCCCCCAACATATTAGCCCCCACAGGAAAAAATAAATCACATTGGCCCCCACTGGAATAAATAGGATGGATAGTGTATGTCCCTGGCTTGGGGGTATTGTGTCTAGGTGGCTCAGGAAGTTGAACCTAAAAAGATTATTTTTGGGCGCTGCATATGCACCCAAAAATAACAAGAAAATTACATATTATACATCCCTTGTGTGCAGATGATGGTAGTCCTTCCTCAATTTCTTATTTTCTTTGTTAGTTCAGAATCTTGATATGACGTATCTCAATTCCAATTAGCATGTAAGAAAATAATTAAATAAAACAACTAGAGATGTGCACTTGAAATTTTTCGGGTTTTGTGTTTTGGTTTTGGGTTCGGTTCCGCGGCCGTGTTTTGGGTTCGACCGCGTTTTGGCAAAACCTCACCGAATTTTTTTTGTCGGATTCGGGTGTGTTTTGGATTCGGGTGTTTTTTTAAAAAAACACTAAAAAACAGCTTAAATCATAGAATTTGGGGGTCATTTTGATCCCAAAGTATTATTAACCTCAAAAACCATAATTTCCACTCATTTTCAGTCTATTCTGAATACCTCACACCTCACAATATTATTTTTAGTCCTAAAATTTGCACCGAGGTCGCTGGATGACTAAGCTAAGCGACCCTAGTGGCCGACACAAACACCTGGCCCATCTAGGAGTGGCACTGCAGTGTCACGCAGGATGGCCCTTCCAAAAAACCCTCCCCAAACAGCACATGACGCAAAGAAAAAAAGAGGCACAATGAGGTAGCTGTGTGAGTAAGATAAGCGACCCTAGTGGCCGACACAAACACCGGGCCCATCTAGGAGTGGCACTGCAGTGTCACGCAGGATGTCCCTTCCAAAAAACCCTCCCCAAACAGCACATGACGCAAAGAAAAAAAGAGGCGCAATGAGGTAGCTGTGTGAGTAAGATAAGCGACCCAAGTGGCCGACACAAACACCGGGCCCATCTAGGAGTGGCACTGCAGTGTCACGCAGGATGGCCCTTCCAAAAAATACTCCCCAAACAGCACATGACGCAAAGAAAAATTAAAGAAAAAAGAGGTGCAAGATGGAATTGTCCTGGCCCTCCCACCCACCCTTATGTTGTATAAACAGGACATGCACACTTTAACCAACCCATCATTTCAGTGACAGGGTCTGCCACACGACTGTGACTGAAATGACGGGTTGGTTTGGACCCCCACCAAAAAAGAAGCAATTAATCTCTCCTTGCACAAACTGGCTCTACAGAGGCAAGATGTCCACCTCATCATCATCCTCCGATATATCACCGTGTACATCCCCCTCCTCACAGATTATCAATTCGTCCCCACTGGAATCCACCATCTCAGCTCCCTGTGTACTTTGTGGAGGCAATTGCTGCTGGTCAATGTCTCCACGGAGGAATTGATTATAATTCATTTTAATGAACATCATCTTCTCCACATTTTCTGGATGTAACCTCGTACGCCGATTGCTGACAAGGTGAGCGGCGGCACTAAACACTCTTTCGGAGTACACACTTGTGGGAGGGCAACTTAGGTAGAATAAAGCCAGTTTGTGCAAGGGCCTCCAAATTGCCTCTTTTTCCTGCCAGTATAAGTACGGACTGTGTGACGTGCCTACTTGGATGCGGTCACTCATATAATCCTCCACCATTCTTTCAATGGTGAGAGAATCATATGCAGTGACAGTAGACGACATGTCCGTAATCGTTGTCAGGTCCTTCAGTCCGGACCAGATGTCAGCATCAGCAGTCGCTCCAGATTGCCCTGCATCACCGCCAGCGGGTGGGCTCGGAATTCTGAGCCTTTTCCTCGCACCCCCAGTTGCGGGAGAATGTGAAGGAGGAGATGTTGACAGGTCGCGTTCCGCTTGACTTGACAATTTTGTCACCAGCAGGTCTTTGAACCCCAGCAGACTTGTGTCTGCCGGAAAGAGAGATCCAAGGTAGGCTTTAAATCTAGGATCGAGCATGGTGGCCAAAATGTAGTGCTCTGATTTCAACAGATTGACCACCCGTGAATCCTTGTTAAGCGAATTAAGGGCTCCATCCACAAGTCCCACATGCCTAGCGGAATCGCTCTGTGTTAGCTCCTCCTTCAATGTCTCCAGCTTCTTCTGCAAAAGCCTGATGAGGGGAATGACCTGACTCAGGCTGGCAGTGTCTGAACTGACTTCACGTGTGGTAAGTTCAAAGGGCATCAGAACCTTGCACAATGTTGAAATCATTCTCCACTGCGCTTGAGACAGGTGCATTCCACCTCCTATATCGTGCTGAATTGTATAGGCTTGAATGGCCTTTTGCTGCTCCTCCAACCTCTGAAGCATATAGAGGGTTGAATTCCACCTCGTTACCACTTCTTGCTTCAGATGATGGCAGGGCAGGTTCAGTTGTTTTTGGTGGTGCTCCAGTCTTCTGTACGTGGTGCCTGTACGCCGAAAGTGTCCCGCAATTCTTCTGGCCACCGACAGCATCTCTTGCACACCCCTGTCGTTTTTTTAAAAATTCTGCACCACCAAATTCAAGGTATGTGCAAAACATGGGACGTGCTGGAATTTGCCCAGATTTAATGCACACACAATATTGCTGGCGTTGTCCGATGCCACAAATCCACAGGAGAGTCCAATTGGGGTAAGCCATTCCGCGATGATCTTCCTCAGTTGCCGTAAGAGGTTTTCAGCTGTGTGCGTATTCTGGAAAGCGGTGATACAAAGCGTAGCCTGCCTAGGAAAGAGTTGGCGTTTGCGAGATGCTGCTACTGGTGCCGCCGCTGCTGTTCTTGCGGCGGGAGTCCATACATCTACCCAGTGGGCTGTCACAGTCATATAGTCCTGACCCTGCCCTGCTCCACTTGTCCACATGTCCGTGGTTAAGTGGACATTGGGTACAACTGCATTTTTTAGGACACTGGTGAGTCTTTTTCTGACGTCCGTGTACATTCTCGGTATCGCCTGCCTAGAGAAGTGGAACCTAGATGGTATTTGGTAACGGGGGCACACTACCTCAAGAAATTGTCTAGTTCCCTGTGAACTAACGGCGGATACCGGACGCACGTCTAACACCAACATAGTTGTCAAGGCCTCAGTTATCCGCTTTGCAGCAGGATGACTGCTGTGATATTTCATCTTCCTCGCAAAGGACTGTTGGACAGTCAATTGCTTACTGGAAGTAGTACAAGTGGGCTTACGACTTCCCCTCTGGGATGACGATCGACTCCCAGCAGCAACAACAGCAGCGCCAGCAGCAGTAGGCATTACACTCAAGGATGCATCGGAGGAATCCCAGGCAGGAGAGGACTCGTCAGAATTGCCAGTGACATGGCCTGCAGGACTATTGGCATTCCTGGGGAAGGAGGAAATTGACACTGAGGGAGTTGGTGGGGTGGTTTGCGTGAGCTTGGTTACAAGAGGAAGGGATTTACTGGTCAGTGGACTGCTTCCGCTGTCACCCAAAGTTTTTGAACTTGTCACTGACTTATTATGAATGCGCTGCAGGTGACGTATAAGGGAGGATGTTCCGAGGTGGTTAACATCCTTACCCCTACTTATTACAGCTTGACAAAGGCAACACACGGCTTGACACCTGTTGTCCGCATTTCTGGTGAAATACTTCCACACCGAAGAGCTGATTTTTTTGGTATTTTCACCAGGCATGTCAATGGCCATATTCCTCCCACGGACAACAGGTGTCTCCCCGGGTGCCTGACTTAAACAAACCACCTCACCATCAGAATCCTCCTGGTCAATTTCCTCCCCAGCGCCAGCAACACCCATATCCTCCTCATCCTGGTGTACTTCAACACTGACATCTTCAATCTGACTATCAGGAACTGGACTGCGGGTGCTCCTTCCAGCACTTGCAGGGGGCGTGCAAATGGTGGAAGGCGCATGCTCTTCACGTCCAGTGTTGGGAAGGTCAGGCATCGCAACCGACACAATTGGACTCTCCTTGTGGATTTGGGATTTCGAAGAACGCACAGTTCTTTGCGGTGCTTTTGCCAGCTTGAGTCTTTTCATTTTTCTAGCGAGAGGCTGAGTGCTTCCATCCTCATGTGAAGCTGAACCACTAGCCATGAACATAGGCCAGGGCCTCAGCCGTTCCTTGCCACTCCGTGTGGTAAATGGCATATTGGCAAGTTTACGCTTCTCCTCCGACAATTTTATTTTAGGTTTTGGAGTCCTTTTTTTACTGATATTTGGTGTTTTGGATTTTACATGCTCTGTACTATGACATTGGGCATCGGCCTTGGCAGACGACGTTGCTGGCATTTCATCGTCTCGGCCATGACTAGTGGCAGCAGCTTCAGCACGAGGTGGAAGTGGATCTTGATCTTTCCCTAATTTTGGAACCTCAACATATTTGTTCTCCATATTTTAATAGGCACAACTAAAAGGCACCTCAGGTAAACAATGGAGATGGATGGATACTAGTATACTTATGGATGGACTGCCGAGTGCCGACACAGAGGTAGCTACAGCCGTGGACTACCGTACTGTGTCTGCTGCTAATATAGACTGGATGATAATGAGATGAAATCAATATATATGTATATATAATATCACTAGTACTGCAGCCGGACAGGTATATATATTTATTATGTAATGACTGATGACGGACCTGCTGGACACTGTCAGCTCAGCAGCACCGCAGACTGCTACAGTAAGCTACTATAGTAGTATGTATAAAGAAGAAAGAAAAAAAAAACCACGGGTAGGTGGTATACAATTATGGATGGACTGCCGAGTGCCGACACAGAGGTAGCTACAGCCGTGGACTACCGTACTGTGTCTGCTGATAATATAGACTGGATGATAATGAGATGAAATCAATATATATGTATATATAATATCACTAGTACTGCAGCCGGACAGGTATATATATTTATTATGTAATGACTGATGACGGACCTGCTGGACACTGTCAGCTCAGCAGCACCGCAGACTGCTACAGTAAGCTACTATAGTAGTATGTATAAAGAAGAAAGAAAAAAAAACCACGGGTAGGTGGTATACAATTATGGATGGACTGCCGAGTGCCGACACAGAGGTAGCTACAGCCGTGGACTACCGTACTGTGTCTGCTGATAATATAGACTGGATGATAATGAGATGAAATCAATATATATGTATATATAATATCACTAGTACTGCAGCCGGACAGGTATATATATTTATTATGTAATGACTGATGATGGACCTGCTGGACACTGTCAGCTCAGCAGCACCGCAGACTGCTACAGTAAGCTACTATAGTAGTATGTATAAAGAAGAAAGAAAAAAAAAAAAACACGGGTAGGTGGTATACAATTATGGATGGACTGCCGAGTGCCGACACAGAGGTAGCTACAGCCGTGGACTACCGTACTGTGTCTGCTGATAATATAGACTGGATGATAATGAGATGAAATCAATATATATGTATATATAATATCACTAGTACTGCAGCCGGACAGGTATATATTATATATTTATTATGTAATGACTGATGACGGACCTGCTGGACACTGTCAGCTCAGCAGCACCGCAGACTGCTACAGTAAGCTACTATAGTAGTATGTATAAAGAAGAAAGAAAAAAAAAACAACCACGGGTAGGTGGTATACAATTATGGATGGACTGCCGAGTGCCGACACAGAGGTAGCTACAGCCGTGGATTAACGTACTGTGTCTGCTGATAATATAGACTGGATGATAATGAGATGAAATCAATATATATGTATATATAATATCACTAGTACTGCAGCCGGACAGGTATATATATTTATTATGTAATGACTGATGACGGACCTGCTGGACACTGTCAGCTCAGCAGCACCGCAGACTGCTACAGTAAGCTACTATAGTAGTATGTATAAAGAAGAAAGAAAAAAAAAACCACGGGTAGGTGGTATACAATTATGGATGGACTGCCGAGTGCCGACACAGAGGTAGCTACAGCCGTGGACTACCGTACTGTGTCTGCTGATAATATAGACTGGATGATAATGAGATGAAATCAATATATATGTATATATAATATCACTAGTACTGCAGCCGGACAGGTATATATATTTATTATGTAATGACTGATGATGGACCTGCTGGACACTGTCAGCTCAGCAGCACCGCAGACTGCTACAGTAAGCTACTATAGTAGTATGTATAAAGAAGAAAGAAAAAAAAAAAACACGGGTAGGTGGTATACAATTATGGATGGACTGCCGAGTGCCGACACAGAGGTAGCTACAGCCGTGGACTACCGTACTCTGTCTGCTGATAATATAGACTGGATGATAATGAGATGAAATCAATATATATGTATATATAATATCACTAGTACTGCAGCCGGACAGGTATATATTATATATTTATTATGTAATGACTGATGACGGACCTGCTGGACACTGTCAGCTCAGCAGCACCGCAGACTGCTACAGTAAGCTACTATAGTAGTATGTATAAAGAAGAAAGAAAAAAAAAACAACCACGGGTAGGTGGTATACAATTATGGATGGACTGCCGAGTGCCGACACAGAGGTAGCTACAGCCGTGGACTAACGTACTGTGTCTGCTGATAATATAGACTGGATGATAATGAGATGAAATCAATATATATGTATATATAATATCACTAGTACTGCAGCCGGACAGGTATATATATTTATTATGTAATGACTGATGACGGACCTGCTGGACACTGTCAGCTCAGCAGCACCGCAGACTGCTACAGTAAGCTACTATAGTAGTATGTATAAAGAAGAAAGAAAAAAAAAAACCACGGGTAGGTGGTATACAATTATGGATGGACTGCCGAGTGCCGACACAGAGGTAGCTACAGCCGTGGACTACCGTACTGTTTCTGCTGATAATATAGACTGGATGATAATGAGATGAAATCAATATATATGTATATATAATATCACTAGTACTGCAGCCGGACAGGTATATATATTTATTATGTAATGACTGATGACGGACCTGCTGGACACTGTCAGCTCAGCAGCACCGCAGACTGCTACAGTAAGCTACTATAGTAGTATGTATAAAGAAGAAAGAAAAAAAAAAACACGGGTAGGTGCTAGGTGGTATACAATATTATATATATATTATATACAATTATATATATATATATATATATATATATATATATTAAACTCATAAACTGGTGGTGATTATTAAACTGGTGGTCAGGTCACTGGTCACACTATCAGCAACTTGCAAGTAGTACTCCTGAGTCCTAAGCAGACAATCACAATATATATTATACTGGTGGTCAGTGTGGTCACAAACAATGGCAGTGTGGCTGGCACTCTGGCAGCAAAAGTGTGCACTGTACGTTATATGTACTCCTGAGTCCTGAGTCCTGCTCTCAGACTCTAACTGCTCCCCACTGTCAGTGTCTCCCCCACAAGTCAGATAATACAGTCACACTATCTCTATCACTTCAGCAAGTACTAGTAGTAGTAGTACTCCTCCTAATGCTCCCCAAAATTACTACTGTGTCTCTCTCTGTCTCACTCTCTTCTCGAATCTCTATAAACGGAGAGGACGCCAGCCACGTCCTCTCCCTATGAATCTCAATGCACGTGTGAAAATGGCGGCGACGCGCGGCTCCTTATATAGAATCCGAGTCTCGCGATAGAATCCGAGCCTCGCGAGAATCCGACAGCGTGATGATGACGTTCGGGCGCGCTCGGGTTAACCGATCAAGGCGGGAAGATCCGAGTCGCTCGGACCCGTGTAAAAAAAACTGAAGTTCGGGCGGGTTTGGATTCCGAGGAACCGAACCCGCTCATCTCTAAAAACAACAATGTGTAGTATTGTTTAAAATAAATTTTTTTTCAAACATTTTTCAAGTCCCACACATCTTCTAGTGTCTTAAGTCTGGAAAAATACACATGCAGCCGTAGGGGAGCATACCCCAACTCACAGTGGAACCCCAACAGTGACATGTGTAAAGGTATCTTTATGTCTTCTCAATCACCCTTTGTAGTAGTGCGTACCAGACTCACTTCAAAGATACATGAATATGACACATAAAGGTATCTTTCTCCTTATATAGATGGTTTTAAGACAATGTGCGTACCACACTCACGGGTTTATCAGATGGTAAACTCCTATCTGGGTTTCTTTGTAATCCACCGTATTTCTAAATATCCAATCTTTATAATGTTGTCAATGCATTTCCACATCCATTCATAAATAACAGGCCATTGCACAGAACGGGTTGATAATGCTGATTATGATTACCTTATAACCTTCACTATGTGGGTAAGAGACTCAGTACGCAATTGGCGTATGGGGTACCGTAAGGGTACGCGCTTAGCGTAGCATACGCTCGGCCGTGATCGAGACGCACATGCGGCACGCTCGCTCACAGCTTAATGCGTGGTGTCGAGCACGCTATAGGCGGGCGACTACCGTAATGCTACGCTACCAGCGTAGCGGACGCTCGAGACCACGAGGAGATCACGAGCGGCGCAGACGCTCACAGGATGACAATCAGTAAACCTTGAATGTAACACACAGAAAGGATACTCTTATGCTGTAAACCTTGTACTGAAACACTGTAGCGATATAACGCTGCTTAACCTTGTTAATACTAAAGCTGTTTGAGCGATCGAGACGCTCCTATTACCCTCTGCAATGTAATGAACACACGATACCGTGCTAAGGATCCAACACCTTTACTAACAAGCTTTTAGTTATATCGAAAAGGGGTAAAACAGTTTACAAGTCATACACTACAAGCTAACATATAATTCTAACAGAATATCTAGACAGAAATATACAATAACGTTACAATCTTATACTAAACAGAGAGAGAGAGAATGTGGCCAATACAAACAAAGAGCGAGTTGATTACAGAGAATTACTTACACACACTGGGAACGATCGCTGCGCAGCCTGGTACCAGCTCCGAGTTAGTCAATATGAAAACCGTTTGTGGAGAGTGGGGGAGCTGCCCAGGCTGGCTGATCTTATATACACTGAGTACAGTATACTACAAAGGGACCTATAATCTCATTGTTCATTGGACACAGGAATGTCTCCTCGCATCATAACAAAAGGTCATAGGTTAGTTTGAACAGGTGGGCTGTGACTATTACAAACTGAAGAAAAAAGGGGGGTGTTGTAGGTGCACTGTCTCTAGCATTACTGATATCATATAGCTTAGCATATAATAAATAGTGGAGTTTAGTTATGAATTGATCAATGCATGAAGCTGCAGCCCCGCGGCAAGGGACTCCACTCTGCTGCAGTACCTAACACTTTAGGGGTTCAAACCTAGGGCACGGGACCCCCCAAAAAACCACAGCCAAGCAACCCCAGGGCATCGCAGGGAATAATTATGTGTAGTGAGAAGGATTAAGGGATAGGTGAGAAAAAAAGGGTGTTATGGGGTGAATTAATATAAGTGAAAAAAATGTGTAACATGTATAATAAACAAACGGTGAAAGTGCCAAATTAAATGTAATGCTGCGATGTCCTGTTGTCGCCCAGCCACGGCAGTCAAGGAGGCCCCGTACCCCAGGAGCCACCCCCATTTCTGACCTATTGTTCTGAATAATTGGACTTACCTAGAATTGTGCCATATTCACAAGTGCAGTCATGCTAGGTACCCTAGTTAAAATAAATGAGGGTCAGGTGCGGGTGGGTGCAAGTCTAAGAATGAAGGTGTCTCACTCCTTCAGGTGTGTCTATACAAAACACTTTTAGTTTGCTAGGGAGGGGCCTTAGACTGCACACCTATAGCTGCCAGTAATGTGAGGTGCTACCTACTGAGACTTGTAGTTCTACAGAAGAAAAAAGGGGGGTGTTGTAGGTGCACTGTCTCTAGCATTACTGATATCATATAGCTTAGCATATAATAAATAGTGGAGTTTAGTTATGAATTGATCAATGCATGAAGCTGCAGCCCCGCGGCAAGGGACTCCACTCTGCTGCAGTACCTAACACTTTAGGGGTTCAAACCTAGGGCACGGGACCCCCCAAAAAACCACAGCCAAGCAACCCCAGGGCATCGCAGGGAATAATTATGTGTAGTGAGAAGGATTAAGGGATAGGTGAGAAAAAAAGGGTGTTATGGGGTGAATTAATATAAGTGAAAAAAATGTGTAACATGTATAATAAACAAACGGTGAAAGTGCCAAATTAAATGTAATGCTGCGATGTCCTGTTGTCGCCCAGCCACGGCAGTCAAGGAGGCCCCGTACCCCAGGAGCCACATTTATTTTAACTAGGGTACCTAGCATGACTGCACTTGTGAATATGGCACAATTCTAGGTAAGTCCAATTATTCAGAACAATAGGTCAGAAATGGGGGTGGCTCCTGGGGTACGGGGCCTCCTTGACTGCCGTGGCTGGGCGACAACAGGACATCGCAGCATTACATTTAATTTGGCACTTTCACCGTTTGTTTATTATACATGTTACACATTTTTTTCACTTATATTAATTCACCCCATAACACCCTTTTTTTCTCACCTATCCCTTAATCCTTCTCACTACACATAATTATTCCCTGCGATGCCCTGGGGTTGCTTGGCTGTGGTTTTTTGGGGGGTCCCGTGCCCTAGGTTTGAACCCCTAAAGTGTTAGGTACTGCAGCAGAGTGGAGTCCCTTGCCGCGGGGCTGCAGCTTCATGCATTGATCAATTCATAACTAAACTCCACTATTTATTATATGCTAAGCTATATGATATCAGTAATGCTAGAGACAGTGCACCTACAACACCCCCCTTTTTTCTTCTGTAGAACTACAAGTCTCAGTAGGTAGCACCTCACATTACTGGCAGCTATAGGTGTGCAGTCTAAGGCCCCTCCCTAGCAAACTAAAAGTGTTTTGTATAGACACACCTGAAGGAGTGAGACACCTTCATTCTTAGACTTGCACCCACCCGCACCTGACCCTCATTTATTTTAACTAGGGTACCTAGCATGACTGCACTTGTGAATATGGCACAATTCTAGGTAAGTCCAATTATTCAGAACAATAGGTCAGAAATGGGGGTGGCTCCTGGGGTACGGGGCCTCCTTGACTGCCGTGGCTGGGCGACAACAGGACATCGCAGCATTACATTTAATTTGGCACTTTCACCGTTTGTTTATTATACATGTTACACATTTTTTTCACTTATATTAATTCACCCCATAACACCCTTTTTTTCTCACCTATCCCTTAATCCTTCTCACTACACATAATTATTCCCTGCGATGCCCTGGGGTTGCTTGGCTGTGGTTTTTTGGGGGGTCCCGTGCCCTAGGTTTGAACCCCTAAAGTGTTAGGTACTGCAGCAGAGTGGAGTCCCTTGCCGCGGGGCTGCAGCTTCATGCATTGATCAATTCATAACTAAACTCCACTATTTATTATATGCTAAGCTATATGATATCAGTAATGCTAGAGACAGTGCACCTACAACACCCCCCTTTTTTCTTCTGTAGAACTACAAGTCTCAGTAGGTAGCACCTCACATTACTGGCAGCTATAGGTGTGCAGACTATTACAAACTGCTCAGGTGGGAGGGAATCGCCGGATTCCCGCCGCATGGATAATGAACTGCAAATATATGAAATGTCCAGAATCTACTAATGGCCATAACTATACGCAGGAGCGATTAATCTTTACCTAACCAACATCGGATTATTGCTATTAAAATACTCTTCGGTTAGGTACCAGACACCACTGTTCAACTTTAATCAGACCCTTTGTACCACGTAAAGAGGGATTCCCACGTCCGTGAACAAGTCACATTAAACAAACTTACAGTTATCACTAAGGGGAACATTATCTATAAAACATGCTATATGGATTTATTATCTAGCGATTGAGTCGCCCGCTAGACGCACACAAACTCTACCGTAAATGCACATACCACGCGCCAATGCGCACGGCCGTAGAAGCTTCATTACGCAGCTGCGAGTATCCGCACGCACGGGAGAGAATGTGCACGTGCAGCAGGCACGCGCATGAGGTGAATATATGGCAACGTGTAGCATGATATTTTTCTGACTTTGACAGTCCACCCTTTGGCAGTCATCAATAACTGCCACTTTCCTAAAACAGTTCAAAAAGAGAAAAATATATGTCATGTGTAAATACATTTCTATGGTTGGGTAAGGGAGAAGAGGATCAGGTGGGAAAAAGGTATGACCTAGTGAGATAGTAGAAGCATGTGTGTATGAATCCATGTTTGAGGGGTCATGTATCATCGTGCCGTACGTGTTTTAAATCAAGCTTCGAGGTATTGCGAAGTATACATTTGAATTCCTTCTTATCCCGTATTACGGATCTGTGGATGGGCTGTCAAACTTTACCGAGCTCTTTTCGGCTTTTGGTTGCAACAAAATGGGGGAGCACATTTTAGTTGATGATACATGAATGGGGGGATATGTGAGTGCTGATATCTGTGCCTATATTCCCTATCGACTATGTGTGTCATTACCTGAAGGTTGTAGAAATGAAGATAAGAAGCAATTATGGTAAATGCAGTCATAAACTATGTGAGTTTAATATACATTTGATGATTGAGGTCTTGTCTTGTGTCTTGTCTCAATGTACATGTTGACTGTAGTCTCTTTGGGCTTTTGCTATAATGCGAGCAAAGCCGTTTCAATGTCCATAAAATTTTAAATCACTAAAGTTCTGGGCTAGCGTTTTCATTAAAGTCACTAGGGATATTGGGGGCCGGCAACATAGTCCATAAAAAAATCTTTGTATAAATGTGGTCTTCAAATCCTTCTTCCAAGCGAGTCTTTGTACCTTGGAGAAAAACAAAGGAGAAACGGGTGAAAGAAACGGACCGTGGAATCACATTTTCATCACAACATTGTCTCTATCGTTGGGTCATAAATCAAATTAGTCGTTGTTAATACAGTTTCCTCACTCCTTAAACTCATCACTCGGGCACTACGTTTACACTTCGTTAAAACCCGAACGCATCTAAATATCAGACCGACCAATATGATGACACCCAGAATACACAAAGAAATTTCCCTACATCCATAATAATACCTTGGGCCCATTCTCCTAAACCAGAGAACCAATTTCGTGGGTTCAACCATGACACCCAACTGGTCAGCTCATTACCCACAGCAGCAAGGGTGAGATTGTGTTTCCTTCGGAACTCCCATTTTAATTGTAAAATGTCATCCATCTTTTGGTCTATGACCTCGACCGGGTCTTCAGTGCTGTTTGTAATATACGTGCAACACTTTATTCCATATTGAGTAGCCAAGGTGACACAATACCCGCCTGTCACTGCTGTGAGATAATTGAGAATCATCCTATGCTGAACCAGTTCTGTTTTGTAGGCTTGTAACTCTCTTCCAGTATACCTGAATGTGTCGTTATACATTTCAGTGATATTGTCTAATAAATTAGCAAGCGCAGATATATATCTATAGTTTAACACTCCTCTGGCGGTACGAGTGATATCTAACGCGGTTAGGAATTGAATCCCGGTGGATTCATGGATCAGGTCAGAGGCCGGATGCTCTGTTCTTTCTGTCAGTTGCCTTTTAACGACGTGCTCGTGATGAGTGTGAGTGTAAGGAGCTTGTGCACTGCGGTGAATATCTTTCATTTTGTTATGAGATACAGTCATTACTTCAGGCAGTACTTTTCCAATATAACATAACCCTTCTGAGTTTGGGGCAAGCCACTTATACGCCTTCCTCCCGCATATGAAATATGCATCATCGGGGAGAACATATGGGACGGAGTATGACATTACCATGTTACAAATTTTCCATGTGAACTCTCCTAACCGCAATTCTCCCATCTGTTTAGTGCACGTATCAGTTTGTACGATCTGTGCACAGTATCCTGGTGATACTTCTCCAACTCGCATGATCCTACTTCCTAAGGTGTACCTATACCGAAAGAATTTCCTATGGTCGGCTATCTGGCGTATAAGTTCTGTATCTACGGGTAATCTGTCGGCTCTATGTGAGAATGTCATGGTTTGATTACTCCATGACACTTCCCAATTTCCCGGCTTTCGGGGATTGGAAATGTTAAAGCACACTAAGGACCTATCCACATGATATTGGTGGAGCTTCAAACTAGGAGGACTAGAGATATTAAACCTCCTGTCCACCGGCCTCCCACCGCTTAGCTCAAGTACCTCTCCTACAGTTAAAGGGAATGGTACTAGTCCTGATTTGCTATGGCCTTGAGGTACTTGAGAGCATACCCAACAATCTGTCTGATTTAACACTTTACCCACTAAGGAGTGATAGTCACTTAATGGATGCCGGTCCATATGGATATTAAAACTGGATTGGCATTTCTTGATACACCCATCCTCGACTATACTGTCACAGTGTCTACAGATGCAGTTCTCTTCAGCTAACAATCCTTCACAATTCTTTCTATTGTCAATGCTACCAGATCGTTTTCTGATACTCGCCTTTACTCTGTGATTATGTTGTTCTTGGAAATCTACGCCTTCATCCTGGCCATCAGAACCCATTCCAGATCCTTTCTCGACTTCCATGGTACTCTCACCGAAACAGACTGCTCTGGTCAACATCATGGTTAACAGGAAAATCCGTATCACAGTCTCTTGGGGCAAGTCCATCTTAGAGGAGTAAAAGGAGAAAATAAGAAGGGGGAAGGGAAATATGAGGGAGGTGGGAACTGGAGAAAATAACAAATGGGAAAAAGAGAAATCTGGTTCGACAAGCTTCCGGTCTTATTATTCTCAGCGCTCAGGTGTCGTCTCAATCCTCCCTGAACAGACACTCTAGTGATACAACCTCTACCGTCTGTTCTTTATCACGGGACCTCTCTGGGTCAGTGACCTTTTTACAATGAGACGAATGGACTCAAGTCTCTCTCTCGGCAACCTTCAATGCTGTTGTGCTGGTCAATAAGACTTGATATGGTCCTTCCCATCTGTCAATAAGGCAACCTGAGCGTAGAAAATTCCGTATCATTACATAATCCCCAGGTTCAATGTCATGACAATTACTGTCTGGCAAATCAGGAATCACCAACTTTAGGTTATCATTCTGATTCCTCAATTGCTTACTCATCTTAACCAAGTACTTTACGGTTACTTCATTGTTACATTTCAAATCATCCTGGGGGTTAATCATAACATGGGGTTGTCGACTAAACAGAATTTCAAAAGGAGACAGATTAAGAGGGGACCTGGGAGTGGTTCTGATGCTGTATAATACAATTGGCAAAGCTTCAGACCACAACAGTCCTGTTTCAGTCATTACCTTGCTCAATTTATTTTTAATAGTGCTGTTAACTCTTTCCACCTTCGCACTCGACTGGGGGCGGTACGGAGTGTGCAGCTTACTATTGATTCCCATCAACTTACACATTGTTTGAAAGACTTCACCTGTAAAATGGGCACCCCTATCACTCTCAATTATTCTAGGGATACCGTACCTACACACAAATTCCTGCACAATTTTCTTTGCAGTAAATACAGCGGTATTTGTGGCCGCGGGAAATGCTTCAACTCAATTTGAGAACACATCAATACAGACCAAAACATATTTTAAATTTCTACAAGGTGGCAATTGTATGAAATCAATTTGTATTACCTGGAAAGGGCCATCTGTCGGAGGGATATGGGATGGTTCTGTTGGTATTGCCTTTACGATATTCTTCCTCAAGCAGGTGAGACATGTCATCGCTCTTTTACCCGCATGGGAAGAAAATCCTGGGGTGCACCAATAAGCTCTTACTAGCTTGCACATCCCTTCTTTGCCTAGATGAGTCAGCCCATGTGCTGCTTCTGCTAGACTTGGAAGGTATGCTCTGGGTGCCACTGGTTTACCATGTCCATCTGTCCAGAGTCCTGAGGACTCCTGGCCATATCCTTTTGACCTCCAAACTGCCTTTTCCTGTGGGGAACACAAATTTTGCATTTCATGCATATTCTGCGTGTTTACAGTATTAAATACCATCAGCTGTGTGGTGTCTGTCTGTATGGGGGTACCGGCTGCTGATTTGGCAGCTTCGTCTGCTCGGCTGTTACCAAGTGATACCGGGTCTTGGCTATACGTGTGAGCTTTACACTTGATAACAGCCACTCTGTCGGGTTCCTGTATCGCTGTTAGAAGTCTTTTGATGTGGGCTGCATGCGCTACGGGTGTGCCAGCTGCCGTCATGAAATTTCTGAGGCGCCATAGGGCTCCGAAATTATGGACTACTCCGAATGCGTACCTAGAATCTGTGTAAATATTGGCTGACTTGCCCTTAGCCAATTCACATGCTCTGGTTAGGGCAACCAGTTCAGCAACTTGTGCTGAGTGAGGTGGGCCTAGCGGTTCTGCTTCTATGGTACCTTGGTCATCTACGACTGCGTATCCAGTACACAAGTCTCCCGAGTCCGTCTGTCTGTGACAACTACCGTCAGTGTAGAAAGTAAAATCTACATCTTCCAGTGGGTTGTCACTGATGTCAGGCCTTGCCGTGAAATTTTGGGTCAAATATTCCATACAATCATGCGTGTCATCCCCTGTATTAAATCCTCCCTCACCATCACTCTCATCCTCCACCCTTTGTGCCTGTCCAGGCACACCTGGGAGATACGTTGCAGGATTTAATGCGCTGCATCTCCTTATGGTAATGTTTACGGGGGCCATCAATGCCAATTCCCATCTTGTAAACCGCGCTGATGAGACGTGTCTGGTTTGGGCAGAATTCAGTAAGGCTGACACTGCATGTGGTGTATGAATTGTGAGGTTGTGTCCTAGCACTACATCTTCGCTTTTCGTAACTAGCAATGCTATTGCTGCAACGCTTCGCAAGCATGTGGGGAGGGATCGCGCTACCGTATCTAGCTGAGCGCTGTAGTAGGCTACCGGCCTGCTGGCATCACCATGCTTCTGGGTTAATACACCTGCTGCGCAACCAGCACTCTCTGTTCCGTACAGCTCAAAGGGTTTCCCATAGTCAGGCATACCTAATGCCGGTGCCTGTGCCAGGCACTGTTTTAGTCTTTCAAATGCCATCTCAGATTCGTCTGTGTGCGAAATCCGATCAGGTTTACTTGATGAGACCATCTCCTGCAAAGGTAGGGCTAGTATGGAAAAACCTGGGATCCAGTTACGGCAATACCCACACATTCCTAAAAACGTTCTAATCTGTTGCTGGGTTTGTGGCAGGGTCATGTCACGAATTGCTTGAATTCTATCAGCGGTAAGGTGTCTCAGTCCTTGGGGTATATTTACTAACATTCGTAATTCTCCCGATTTGGTGGGAGAATAATCACGAATGACATCGAAAGTGTAAAACTGCAACTTTTTGAATTTATTACGACTAATTTACTAAGCTGCCGTATTCTGCATTTTCGGGTTTTCCGATGTTGATGTCATTCGTTTTTTTAGGCAGTGTTTTACGTGAGTGACTTGTAAAACACTGCCGACTTTAATACAATGAATCTAGGCCGGATCTGAGAGATCCGTGCTGGGCTTCATTGTGCACTTTGTTTAAAAAATAAATAAAGTTTAAATGTTAAAAAAAAATTGCGTGGGGTCCCCCCTCCTAAGGCAAACCAGCCTCGGGCTCTTTGAGCCGATCCTGGTTGCAGAAATATGGGAAAAAATGGACAGGGGTTCCCCCATATTTAAGCAACCAGCATCGGGCTCTGCGCCTGGTCCTGGTTCCAAAAATACGGGGGACAAAAAGCGTAGGGGTCCCCCGTATTTTTAAAACCAGCACCGGGCTCCACTAGCTGGACAGATAATGCCACAGCCGGGGGTCACTTTTATACAGTGCCCTGCGGCCGTGGCATCAAATATCCAACTAGTCACCCCTGGCCGGGGTACCCTGGGGGAGTGGGGACCCCTTCAATCAAGGGGTCCCCCCCCCAGCCACCCAAGGGCCAGGGGTGAAGCCCGAGGCTGTCCCCCCCATCCAATGGGCTGCGGATGGGGGGCTGATAGCCTTTGTTGATAGTTATGAATATTGTTTTTAGTAGCAGTACTACAAGTCCCAGCAAGCCTCCCCCACAAGCTGGTACTTGGAGAACCACAAGTACCAGCATGCGGCGTAAAAACGGGCCCGCTGGTACCTGTAGTACTACTACTAAAAAAATACCCAAAAAAAGACAATACACACACACCTTGAAAGTAAAGTTTTATTACATCCATCCACACAAACATACATACATACTTACCTTATGTTCACACGCAGGTCGGTCCTCTTGTCCAGTAGAATCCATGGGGTACCTGTTGAATAAATTATACTCACCAGATCCAGGGTACCAGGCTCCTCGGATAATCCTTTTGTAATCCACGTACTTGATTAAAAAAATAAAACGGAGACCCGAGCCACGCACTGAAAGGGGACCCATGTTTTCACATGGGTCCCCTTTCCCCGAATGCCAGAAACCCACTCTGACTTCTGTCTAAGTGGGTTTCTTCAGCCAATCAGGGAGCGCCACGTTGTGGCACCCTCCTGAACGGCTGTGTGCTCCTGTACTGACTGACAGGCAACACGCGGCAGTGTTACAATGTAGCGCCTATGCGCTCCATTGTAACCAATGGTGGGAACTTTCTGCTCAGCGGTTGACCGAAAGTGACCTCACCGCTGAGCAGAAAGTTCCCACCATTGGTTACAATGGAGCGCATAGGCGCTACATTGTAACACTGCCGCGTGCTGCCTGTCAGTCAGTACAGGAGCACACAGCCGATCAGGAGGGTGCCACAACGTGGCGCTCCCTGATTGGCTGAAGAAACCCACTTAGACAGAAGTCAGAGTGGGTTTCTGGCATTCGGGGAAAGGGGACCCATGTGAAAACATGGGTCCCCTTTCAGTGCGTGGCTCGGGTCTCCGTTTTATTTTTTTAATCAAGTACGTGGATTACAAAAGGATTATCCGAGGAGCCTGTTACCCTGGATCTGGTGAGTATAATTTATTCAACAGGTACCCCATGGATTCTACTGGACAAGAGGACCGACCTGCGTGTGAACATAAGGTAAGTATGTATGTATGTTTGTGTGGATGGATGTAATAAAACTTTACTTTCAAGGTGTGTGTGTATTGTCTTTTTTTGGGTATTTTTTTAGTAGTAGTACTACAGGTACCAGCGGGCCCGTTTTTCCGCTGCATGCTGGTACTTGTGGTTCTCCAAGTACCAGCATGCGGGGGAGGCTTGCTGGGCCTTGTAGTACTGCTACTAAAAACAATATCTTACACTTTTACAAAAAGGCTATCAGCCCCCCATCCGCAGCCCATTGGATGGGGGGGACAGCCTCGGGCTTCACCCCTGGCCCTTGGGTGGCTGGGGGGGGGGACCCCTTGATTGAAGGGGTCCCCACTCCCCCAGGGTACCCCGGCCAGGGGTGACTAGTTGGATATTTGATGCCACGGCCGCAGGGCACTGTATAAAAGTGACCCCCGGCTGTGGCATTATCTGTCCAGCTAGTGGAGCCCGGTGCTGGTTTTAAAAATACGGGGGACCCCTACGCTTTTTGTCCCCCGTATTTTTGGAACCAGGACCAGGCGCAGAGCCCGATGCTGGTTGCTTAAATATGGGGGAACCCTTGTCATTTTCTTTCCCATATTTCTGCAACCAGGATCGGCTCAAAGAGCCCGAGGCTGGTTATGCTTAGGAGGGGGGACCCCACGCAATTTTTTTTCCAAAAATTAACACTTTCCCACCCCTTCCCACTGATATACATGCACGGATATCATGGATCCGTGCATGCCTATCCAATCACGGCTCAAAAAAGCAGGTCTGTTTTTTTTTAGCACTTTTTTACGAGTTGTATTTTTTCATGGCAGTGTTTTTTTTTTGCTTTGCACTTCTTAGTAAATGACCGAGATTCATACTTAAACAGCCGCGTTTTGACCGATGGTGTATTCATTCGTATTTTTTTTGTTGGACTTCAAAAAAAATACGAATGCCCTCATCACTGCCGAGATTTGAGTTTAGTAAATGACCGAGATGACACTTTGAAGAAAAAACGGCATCTCGGTCAAAATCGGGACCTTAGTAAATATACCCCCTTGTGTCAGACAGTGTCCCAAATACTTCACCCGGGCTTGGCATAATTGTAACTTGTCCTTGGAAACCTTGTGTCCTGTGTCTGAAAGATGAAACAGGAGCTGTTTCGTATCTCTCAGGGACGCTTCCAGTGAATCTGAACACAGTAGTAAATCATCCACGTACTGGATCAATACTGATCCACTCACTGGTTGGAAAGACTGTAAACAATCATGCAGTGCCTGTGAGAAAATACTTGGACTGTCTATGAACCCTTGTGGTAAGCGAGTCCAGGTATATTGGACTCCTCTGTATGTGAATGCGAATAAGTATTGACTGTCAGGGTGCAGAGGTACCGAGAAGAAAGCGGAGCAGAGGTCAATCACAGTGAAAAATTTGGCAGTGGGAGGGATTTGCATTAGGATGACAGCTGGATTTGGCACTACGGGGAATTGACTCTCAACTATTTTGTTGATCCCTCTTAGATCCTGCACTAATCTGTAACCCCTCCCCCCACTCTTTTTAACAGGGAAGATGGGACTATTTGCAGTGCTGGACGTCCTTACCAGAATGCCCTGTTGTAGCAAGCGCTCTATTACAGGGTAAACTCCTAACTCCACCTCTGGCTTCAGAGGATATTGTGGGATTTTTGGAGCTATCCTACCATCTTTTACTTGCACAACTACTGGGGCTACATTTGCCATTAATCCAGTGTCTTGTCCATCCTTGGTCCAAAGTGACTCCGGTATCTGGGAAATCATTTCTGCTACCTTGGACGGACACCTATTTACAACAACAGTGTTTGACATTAATCTTGTTGGGGAGTCTAGCATATCTTGCGCTTCCTGAGCGTGGTTTTCGGGTATGTCCAAGAACACACCTTCAGGAGTACAGTATATGACGCATCCCATTTTGCACAGTAAATCTCTCCCTAAGAGATTAGTCGGAGCCGATGCAGCCAGCAGAAAAGAATGCTTGGTATGCAAAGGCCCTATCGTAATCTCTGCTGGCTTGCTTAAAGGATATTGTCGTACTACTCCTGTTACTCCCATGGCTGGAATTGTTTTACCAGTGGTTCTCATACCCACGGTCGAATTTATCACTGACTTGGCCGCCCCCGTATCTACAAGGAAATTTAGAGATCTACCGGCTACATCGATTTTGACCTCGGGTTCACTTCCAGGGCTCGCAATCAATTTCACTGGCTGCAGATTACAGGTGTGGCCACACCCCTATGGTGTACGGTGACCTCCCTGTATTGCAGTTGCAGCTATCACCTGTGAAGGGGGTGAATGGGTGTTATTAGAAACTTGCCAGTCTCTTTTTGGGGGATACCTTCTTGTTTCCCCTGCGTGTGGCTCATAACTCCGTCTCTGCGGTCCTTGATCCCATTTTTGTGTGTCATGTCGTTGTCTAGGAGGTTGATATGATTTTTGTGCATTTTTCGATCTACAGTCTCGTGCAAAATGTCCCTCTTTATGACAGTAATAACAAGTTACCACATTTGACTTACCCACAGGGGTCGGAGATTTATACAGAGGTGGCCTTGTGGTCAGGGCCTGTATACTTACGGCCATTAACTTATCACTTTGTGACTCCCTGTGTCTGGTGATATTCCAATCATGATCAACAGCGGCCTCTCTCAAAGTAGCCACCGACAGACCTCGCCAACATGGTTGGGTGGTCTGTACCCTTGTCCTTAATACTTCCTTTAAACCTTCCATTAACACAGATACTGCTACTGCTCTATGATTTACATTTGTCTTAATGTCTTCTATGCCTGTATACTTAGCCATTTCCTGTAGTGCCCGATGAAAATAATCAGCAGCTGTTTCTCCCTCTTTTTGTTTGATGGAAAAAAATTTGTTCCATTTGGCAACAGCTGGAAAATACTCTTTTAACTGTAAATTTATTCTCTTTACATTATCTTGGTTGTACACATCCGTAAGGGGTACATCTTCATCTAATTTACAGTCAGCTAAAAATCTTGCTGAGTCGACATTGGAGGGTAAACATGCCCTCAGCAATGTCTGCCAGTCTTTGTTATTGGGCTCCACAGTATTTCCTAGATCTCTAATGTATTTCTGGCTAGCAGCTAGATCTTTCCTAGGATCAGGGAATTCAGATACCATTGTTCTTAATTCCATTCGGGAAAAGGGGCAGTGCATGGCGATGTTTCTGACAGGAGTGACTCCTGAAGTGTCAGTTTTCCCATTTGGCACTGCTATTACCCTAACCGGATTAAGTCCAATAACATCATTCTGAGTAGATTCTACAATATGTGGTGAAATGGTTTCAGCATAGTGTATGGTGCCGTACTTACCAGTTGATAAGACCTCAGCTGTCCCTCCGCTAGGGGGCTTTGATGCTAATCTTACGGGTTGGGCCGTGCCCACTGTTGTTTCTGCTATGGTGGCTGCTAGAGAGAGTGCCGATATTGTTGTTGGCTCATCCTCTTGATCACACTCCTGGGGAAAGTTTAAAACAGGGTACAGCTTGCACGGATTAGTATTTGCATCAATAATCTTAGTCACATTATTCTTAACATTTATACAGTTACTAAGTGCATGTTTATCATTCACCAGTGTGCCATTCTCTGTAACCACCTGCTCTCCCGTTATGTATGGTGGCGGTGGCGCCGTGGCTATCAGTTTCTTGATAGGGTTAGATCCAGCCGCCTGAGCCAATCCTCTCTGTATTTCACCCTCCTGCTGCCATAACTGTAAATAGTCATAATGTTTGATCCGTCTCTTTGCAGATTTAATGAGACATATCCTTCTCCTTAGATTTTGTAACACATCTGGGCTAAAACTGCCTACCCGTGGGAACTTTTCCCCATCATGCACAGTCATTCTTTCCCATTCATCGCACAAAACCTCTGTGTGTGAACCGTATTTCTCACACATTACATACCTTGCCGACCCGATTGGTCGGTTTACCAAGTCAACCCGAACCGAGGTTGATCGCCCCCTACCTGAACAACTGGCCCCCATCTTTGCAGGTGCTGCTTTCACTACCTCTGACCTTCAAATCAGGGTCTTCAGCGAACCCTTACAAAAACCAAGATGTCCTGGGTAGGCCGGCGGCGGAGTTTACCGAGTACTCCACTCACTCGCCCACGTCGACCAATACGCCCACACACTGCCTTAGCGCTGGCGTACTCAACCTAGGGCCCCTGCGACCTGAACCTCTATTTACTGGAACATGTGGGTGTGATCCGAAGAGCACTTAACCCTTTCCAGTAACTATTGGTTGTTGGATAGTTCCTGAGTGACCAGCGAACCTCCCTTAAAATAAAAAAAATTACACAAATCACGTTAGAATGTACAAATAGCGTTTGTGACCCCTCTAGCGTACGCAAATGGTACTGGGTCAAGTTACTAACTAATGCACACAATTACGTGCGGTACAATCGTTCTGCACATAAGCAACTAATCTTATGTGCGGAGCGACCAGTGGAATCGAAAATTGTGGCTGCGAATTCCTTCAGCCAGAGCTTAATGGCCTATATGGGTATCGCACCAACCCTTTCTGGTGTTGTGCTCCTTTTATCTATAGCGGACTTCTTAGTCTGCTGTACCTAGCTCCTGGTCTATGACCTCCTGGTCTGTGCTACAGCAGACCTCCTGGTCTGCTATACTCTAATGCTCCTTTTTTTTTAAAATGTTTAACAAGGGATGCCTCCCAAGCCACCATGCAGTCACTTACACGTATGTACCTCACGAGAACTCGATGATTTCCTGTGGTTCAACCCCAAAAATTTTAGAAACTTATATATATGTATACACACTCTTTCACCTCATATGCACTTTACTTTCGTTTCTGCGCAGAAATCCCTTTCATTCAGTAACACAGTCTAGTCCAGATGAGTTGCAAATTAGAGAAGGATCTATTAGCTTAAAATTTTGGACACTGAGATCGATTTGCGCTATTATCGCATTGCCTCCTTTTCGCCTATTTAAAATAATACTATCGTGTGATTTGTATTATGTGGGCGTACCCAGACGCTCCGTTGTGTAATATACGCTCCGTGCGTCGGCCCTTGCGTCGCGTACGCTAGTCCCGCCCTTTGTTAGAGACACGTGTACGCAAGCCAGGTATATTCACAGAAATACAATTAACACGTTTCTATCAATGTAGATGATCTTTAACTGTAATCATCTACTGAACACCACACCGAACTTCCTTGTATCTTAGGCAAGCCGTGCGCGTGTTTTACAAATTACTCCTTAACGTATTAATCTTACTTTAAACTACCAATAGCAACAAATCTTTCTCAGCACGTTATCAATTGTGAAATGGCAAACAGGAAGGTGATATGTGAAAATACACAAATGAAAAGAGATACAGTTGTGTGCGTGCGTGCGTGTGTACGCAAAACAGAAATAAACAGTTTTAAAAAGGCAATAGCGTATTGTTCTTACCTCCGGTTCCGGATTCCACCAGCACTCCTACAACATAGCGAAACAGACGCTTATCTAGCCAGCACTACTGCCTTCCCGCCCTTGCTGGCAGATCACGTCTGCTTTCGTCAGTGTGGATATGTGGAGGACGGACGAGCCGCCAATTGATAATGCTGATTATGATTACCTTATAACCTTCACTATGTGGGTAAGAGACTCAGTACGCATTGGCGTATGGGGTACCGTAAGGGTACGCGCTTAGCGTAGCATACGCTCGGCCATGATCGAGACGCACATGCGGCACGCTCGCTCACAGCTTAATGCGTGGTGTCGAGCACGCTATAGGCGGGCGACTACCGTAATGCTACGCTACCAGCGTAGCGGACGCTCGAGACCACGAGGAGATCACGAGCGGCGCAGACGCTCACAGGATGACAATCAGTAAACCTTGAATGTAACACACAGAAAGGATACTCTTATGCTGTAAACCTTGTACTGAAACACTGTAGCGATATAACGCTGCTTAACCTTGTTAATACTAAAGCTGTTTGAGCGATCGAGATGCTCCTATTACCCTCTGCAATGTAATGAACACACGATACCATGCTAAGGATCCAACACCTTTACTAACAAGCTTTTAGTTATATCGAAAAGGGGTAAAACAGTTTACAAGTCATACACTACAAGCTAACATATAATTCTAACAGAATATCTAGACAGAAATATACAATAACGTTACAATCTTATACTAAACAGAGAGAGAGAGAATGTGGCCAATACAAACAAAGAGCGAGTTGATTACAGAGAATTACTTACACACACTGGGAACGATCGCTGCGCAGCCTGGTACCAGCTCCGAGTTAGTCAATATGAAAACCATTTGTGGAGAGTGGGGGAGCTGCCCAGGCTGGCTGATCTTATATACACTGAGTACAGTATACTACAAAGGGACCTATAATCTCATTGTTCATTGGACACAGGAATGTCTCCTCGCATCATAACAAAAGGTCATAGGTTAGTTTGAACAGGTGGGCTGTGACTATTACAAACTGCTCAGGTGGGAGGGAATCGCCAGATTCCCGCCGCATGGATAATGAACTGCAAATATATGAAATGTCCAGAATCTACTAATGGCCATAACTATACGCAGGAGCGATTAATCTTTACCTAACCAACACCGGATTATTGCTATTAAAATACTCTTCGGTTAGGTACCAGACACCACTGTTCAACCTTAATCAGACCCTTTGTACCACGTAAAGAGGGATTCCCACGTCCGTGAACAAGTCACATTAAACAAACTTACAGTTATCACTAAGGGGAACATTATCTATAAAACATGCTATATGGATTTATTATCTAGCGATTGAGTCGCCCGCTAGACGCACACAAACTCTACCGTAAATGCACATACCACGCGCCAATGCGCACGGCCGTAGAAGCTTCATTATGCAGCTGCGAGTATCCGCACGCACGGGAGAGAATGTGCACGTGCAGCAGGCACGCGCATGAGGTGAATATATGGCAACGTGTAGCATGATATTTTTCTGACTTTGACAGGGTGGTCTTGAGTATGCTGAATGTCAGGATCCCGGAGCACAGTATACCGGCGCCGGAATCCCGACACCCGGCATACCGACAGCTATTCTCCCTCGTGGGGGTCCACGACCCCCCTGGAGGGAGAATAAAATAGTGTGGCGCGCGTAGCGCGCCACCGTGCCCGCAGCGTGGCGAGCGCAGCGTGGCGAGCGCAGCGAGCCCGCAAGGGGCTCCTTTGCGCTCGCCACGCTGTCAGTATGCCGGCGGTCGGGCTTCCGGCGCTGGTATGCTGGTCGCCGGGAGCCCGACCGCCGGCATACCGTACTACACCCGCACAGAACAGTCCACATGAGTAAAAAAAAAAGGGTAATTTATTCCATCTATATAAGGAGAAAGATACCTTTATATGTCATATTCATGTATCTTTGAAGTGAGTCTGGTACGGACTACTACATACCTTTGGTGAAGGCCACAAAGGGTGATTGAGAAGACATAAAGATACCTTTACACACGTCACTGTTGGGGTTCCACTGTGAGTTGGGGTATGCTCCCCTGCGACTGCATGTATACTTATCCAGTCTTAAAACACTAGAAGATGTGTGTGATTTGAAAATTGTTTGAATTTTTTTTTATTTTAAACAATACTACACATTGTTGTTTTATTTAATTATTTTCTTACAAGCTAATTGGAATAGAGATACAGTACGTCATATCAAGATTCTGAACTAACAAAGAAAATAAGAAATTGAGGAAGGACTACCATCATCCGGACACAAAGGATGTTTAATATGTAATTTTCTTGTTATTTTTGGGCGCATATAGAGATACTAATCCCTGATCAATCTTTTTAGGTTAAACTTTTGTATTTGGGTGTTGGTGACACCCTTAGGGGTTTGATTCAGTTAAAGCAGCTTTGCGCACATTTTGAGCTTCCAAGTCTGTCGTTGGGCTCAGGAAGTTGGATGGGGCGTATATGTTCCTTGGGGGGTTGATAGGGTTACTGTATACCCAAATTTATTTATTTTTCTCTCACAGCAGCTCTTCAAAGCACTCTGCAGCATCTCACAGCAATATTAGAGATGAGCGGGTTCGGTTCCTCGGAATCCGAACCCCTCCGAACTTCAGCCTTTTTACACGGGTCCGAGGCAGACTCGGATCTTCCCGCCTTGCTCGGTTAACCCGAGCGCGCCCGAACGTCATCATCCCGCTGTCGGATTCTCGCGAGGCTCGTATTCTATCGCGAGACTCGGATTCTATATAAGGAGCCGCGCGTCGCCGCCATTTTCACACGTGCATTGAGATTGATAGGGAGAGGACGTGGCTGGCGTCCTCTCCGTTAGAATAGATAGAGACACTTGAGTTGATTTACTACTAACTTAGTAATTTTGGGGAGCATTAGGAGTACTCAGAGTGCAGAGTTTTGCTGATAGTTACTAGTGACCACCACCAGTTTTATTTATTATTTAATATAATCCGTTCTCTGTCTGAAAAAAAACGATACACAGTCACATACCATATCTGTGCTCAGCCTCAGTGTGCTGCATGATAATATCATCTATGTATATCTGACTGTGCTGAGTGCTCACTGCTCACACAGCTGAATTGTGGGGGAGACTGGGGTGCAGTTATAGCAGGAGTACAGTGCACACTTTTGCTGCCAGTGTGACTGACCAGTGACCACCAGTATATTGTCTGCCTGAAAAAGTTAAACACTCCTGTGGTGTTTTTTTTTTCATTCTATAAACGCATTCTGCTGACAGTGTCCAGCAGGTCCGTCATTCATTATATTATATAAATATTTACCTGCAGTAGTGTTATATTTTTTTTTGTTCATCTCTATCATCTTTATCATCTCTATATTAGCAGACGCAGTACGGTAGTCCACGGCTGTAGCTACCTCTGTGTCGTCAGTGCTCGTCCATAATTGTATACCTACCTGTGGTGGTTTTTTTTTTTCTATCTTCTTCATACTAGTAGTTTAGGAGTCTGCTGACAGTGTCCAGCAGGTCCGTCATTATATTATATATACCTGCAGTAGTGATATATATATATTTTTTATATCATTATCATCTCTATACTAGCAGACGCAGTACGGTAGTCCACGGCTGTAGCTACCTCTATGTCGTCAGTGCTCGTCCATAATTGTATACCTACCTGTGGTGGGTTTTTTTTTCTATCTTCTTCATACTAGTAGTTTAGGAGTCTGCTGACAGTGTCCAGCAGGTCCGTCATTATATTATATATACCTGCAGTAGTGATATATATATATTTTTTATATCATTATCATCTCTATACTAGCAGACGCAGTACGGTAGTCCACGGCTGTAGCTACCTCTGTGTCATCAGTGCTCGTCCATAATTGTATACCTACCTGTGGTGGTTTTTTTTTTCTATCTTCTTCATACTAGTAGTTTAGGAGTCTGCTGACAGTGTCCAGCAGGTCCGTCATTATATTATATATACCTGCAGTAGTGATATATATATATTTTTTATATCATTATCATCTCTATACTAGCAGACGCAGTACGGTAGTCCACGGCTGTAGCTACCTCTGTGTCGTCAGTCACTCGTCATCCATAAGTATACTAGTATCCATCCATCTCCATTGTTTACCTGAGGTGCCTTTTAGTTGTGCCTATTAAAAATGGAGAACAAAAATGTTGAGGTTCCAAAAATAGGGAAAGATCAAGATCCACTTCCACCTCGTGCTGAATCTGCTGCCACTAGTCATGGCCGAGACGATGAAATTCCATCAACGTCGTCTGCCAAGGCCGATGCCCAATGTCATAGTACAGAGCATGTAAAATCCAAAACACAAAATATCAGTAAAAAAAGGACTCAAAAATCTAAAATAAAATCGTCGGAGGAGAAGCGTAAACTTGCCAATATGCCATTTACCACACGGAGTGGCAAGGAACGGCTGAGGCCCTGGCCTATGTTCATGGCTAGTGGTTCAGCTTCACATGAGGATGGAAGCACTCAGCCTCTCGCTAGAAAAATGAAAAGACTTAAGCTGGCAAAAGCACAGCAAAGAACTGTGCGTTCTTCGAAATCACAAATCCACAAGGAGAGTCCAATTGTGTCGGTTGTGATGCCTGACCTTCCCAACACTGGACGTGAAGAGCATGCGCCTTCCACCATTTGCACGCCCCCTGCAAGTGCTGGAAGGAGCACCCGCAGTCCAGTTCCTGATAGTCAGATTGAAGATGTCAGTGTTGAAGTACACCAGGATGAGGAGGATATGGGTGTTGCTGGCGCTGGGGAGGAAATTGACAAGGAGGATTCTGATGGTGAGGTGGTTTGTTTAAGTCAGGCACCCTGGGAGACACCTGTTGTCCGTGGGAGGAATATGGCCATTGACATTCCTGGTGAAAATACCAAAAAAATCAGCTCTTCGGTGTGGAAGTATTTCAACAGAAATGCGGACAACAGGTGTCAAGCCGTGTGTTGCCTTTGTCAAGCTGTAATAAGTAGGGGTAAGGATGTTAACCACCTCGGAACATCCTCCCTTATACGTCACCTGCAGCGCATTCATCATAAGTCAGTGACAAGTTCAAAAACTTTGGGCGACAGCGGAAGCAGTCCACTGACCAGTAAATCCCTTCCTCTTGTAACCAAGCTCACGCAAACCACCCCACCAACTCCCTCAGTGTCAATTTCCTCCTTCCCCAGGAATGCCAATAGTCCTGCAGGCCATGTCACTGGCAATTCTGACGAGTCCTCTCCTGCCTGGGATTCCTCCGATGCATCCTTGCGTGTAACACCTACTGCTGCTGGCGCTGCTGTTGTTGCTGCTGGGAGTCGATGGTCATCCCAGAGGGGAAGTCGTAAGACGACTTTTACTACTTCCACCAAGCAATTGACTGTCCAACAGTCCTTTGCGAGGAAGATGAAATATCACAGCAGTCATCCTGCTGCAAAGCGGATAACTGAGGCCTTGGCTTCCTGGGCGGTGAGAAACGTGGTTCCGGTATCCATCATTACTGCAGAGCCAACTATAGACTTGTTTGAGGTACTGTGTCCCCGGTACCAAATACCATCTAGGTTCCATTTCTCTAGGCAGGCGATACCGAAAATGTACACAGACCTCAGAAAAAGACTCACCAGTGTCCTAAAAAATGCAGTTGTACCCAATGTCCACTTAACCACGGACATGTGGACAAGTGGAGCAGGGCAGACTCAGGACTATATGACTGTGACAGCCCACTGGGTAGATGTATTGACTCCCGCCGCAAGAACAGCAGCGGCGGCACCAGTAGCAGCATCTCGCAAACGCCAACTCTTTCCTAGGCAGGCTACGCTTTGTATCACCGCTTTCCAGAATACGCACACAGCTGAAAACCTCTTACGGCAACTGAGGAAGATCATCGCAGAATGGCTTACCCCAATTGGACTCTCCTGTGGATTTGTGGCATCGGACAACGCCAGCAATATTGTGTGTGCATTAAATCTGGGCAAATTCCAGCACGTCTCATGTTTTGCACATACCTTGAATTTGGTGGTGCAGAATTATTTAAAAAACGACAGGGGCGTGCAAGAGATGCTGTCGGTGGCCAGAAGAATTGTGGGACACTTTCGGCGTACAGGCACCACGTACAGAAGACTGGAGCAACACCAAAAACGCCTGAACCTGCCCTGCCATCATCTGAAGCAAGAAGTGGTAACAAGGTGGAATTCAACCCTCTATATGCTTCAGAGGTTGGAGGAGCAGCAAAAGGCCATTCAAGCCTATACAACTGACCACGATATAGGAGGTGGAATGCACCTGTCTCAAGCGCAGTGGAGAATGATTTCAACGTTGTGCAAGGTTCTGCAACCTTTTGAACTTGCCACACGTGAAGTCAGTTCAGACACTGCCAGCCTGAGTCAGGTCATTCCCCTCATCAGGCTTTTGCAGAAGAAGCTGGAGACATTGAAGGAGGAGCTAACACTGAGCGATTCCGCTAGGCATGTGGGACTTGTGGATGGAGCCCTTAATTCGCTTAACAAGGATTCACGGGTGGTCAATCTGTTGAAATCAGAGCACTACATTTTGTCCACCGTGCTCGATCCTAGATTTAAAACCTACCTTGGATCTCTCTTTCCGGCAGACACAAGTCTGCAGGGGTTCAAAGAACTGCTGGTGAGAAAATTGTCAAGTCAAGCGGAACGCGACCTGTCAACATCTCCTCCTTCACATTCTCCCGCAACTGGGGGTGCGAGGAAAAGGCTCAGAATTCCGAGCCCACCCGCTGGCGGTGATGCAGGGCAGTCTGGAGCGACTGCTGATGCTGACATCTGGTCCGGACTGAAGGACCTGCCAACGATTACGGACATGTCGTCTACTGGCACTGCATATGATTCTCTCTCCATTGAAAGAATGGTGGAGGATTATATGAGTGACCGCATCCAAGTAGGCACGTCAGACAGTCCGTACGTATACTGGCAGGAAAAAGAGGCAATTTGGAGGCCCTTGCACAAACTGGCTTTATTCTACCTAAGTTGCCCTCCCACAAGTGTGTACTCCGAAAGAGTGTTTAGTGCCGCCGCTCACCTTGTCAGCAATCGGCGTACGAGGTTACTTCCAGAAAATGTGGAGAAGATGATGTTCATTAAAATGAATTATAATCAATTCCTCCATGGAGACATTCACCAGCAGCAATTGCCTCCACAAAGTACACAGGGAGCTGTGATGGTGGATTCCAGTGGGGACGAATTGATAATCTGTGAGGAGGGGGATGTACACGGTGATGAATCGGAGGATGATGATGAGGTGGACATCTTGCCTCTGTAGAGCCAGTTTGTGCAAGGAGAGATTAATTGCTTCTTTTTTGGTGGGGGTCCAAACCAACCCGTCATTTCAGTCACAGTCGTGTGGCAGACCCTGTCACTGAAATGATGGGTTGGTTAAAGTGTGCATGTCCTGTTTATACAACATAATGGTGGGTGGGAGGGCCCAAGGACAATTCCATCTTGCACCTCTTTTTTCTTTCATTTTTCTTTGCGTCATGTGCTGTTTGGGGAGTGTTTTTTGGAAGGGCCATCCTGCGTGACACTGCAGTGCCACTCCTAGATGGGCCAGGTGTTTGTGTCGGCCACTTGGGTCGCTGAGCTTAGTCATCCAGCGACCTCGGTGCAAATTTTAGGACTAAAAATAATATTGTGAGGTGTGAGGTGTTCAGAATAGACTGAAAATGAGTGGAAATTATGGTTATTGAGGTTAATAATACTTTGGGATCAAAATTACCCCCAAATTCTATGATTTAAGCTGTTTTTTAGGGTTTTTTGATAAAAAACACCCGAATCCAAAACACACCCGAATCCGACAAAAAAAATTCGGTGAGGTTTTGCCAAAACGCGTTCGAACCCAAAACACGGCCACGGAACCGAACCCAAAACCAAAACACAAAACCCGAAAAATTTCCGGTGCACATCTCTAAGCAATATGTCAGGAAAGTAATCACTCTTTCCACATTTATAGAACTTTGCAATACAGTTGCAATTGTAGTGCTCAATGTGCCAATTTTGATGTGAACAAAAAGAATCACATCACTTTGTATCCTTTTAAAAGTAACAAATTCACGTTCCTTGCAATAAAATCACAGAAAGAGACTAAGGGGTCTATTCATGAAGCAGTGAAAAGTGTGGAGAAGTGAACCAGTGGAGAAGTTGCCCATTGCAACCAATCAGCATTGAAGTAACATTTATAATTTGCATACTATACAATTGTAAGGAGCAGCTGATTGGTTGCCATGAGCAACTTCTCCACAGGCTCACTTCTCCACTCTTTTCACAGCTTCATGAATAGACCCTTAAGTATAATATGCTGAATAAGCTCCTTTCATTTTTCCAACATGACAAGCAATCAATACAAAAAAGTCAAAAAATGCAGACAAAATAGCGGATATGCATTGAACAGTCTCATCAATAATCCAAAACTATTTTATTATGTTATATATGACTTGCTGCACAATAATGTAAAATGTATAAAAACAGTTCTTATCATCCACACACATTAAGTTGAATAAAATTTGCAAATTGATATACACTTGTAATCACCTCAATAAAGGGGATCATGTCAGCATACCGGCGTTCGGGATGGCGGCAGTCGGAATACCGATGGCGAAATCCTGACACTGGATGGAATGCTGATGACAGGATCCCGACATGGATCAAAATGCTGGCTTCAGAATCCCGACTGCCGTCATCCCGAACTTATATATGCCAGTGCTTCTTAGGGTCAGGCCCCAGGGGAAGATGGGTGAAAATGAGGTTTAGACTGCAGGGTTAGGGTCAGACTGTGTGTGTGTGTGTGGGGGGGGGTTAGGTTTAGGCTGCGGAGAGGGGGGGTTAGGGTAAGGCACCACTGGGGAGGGTTAGGGTTAGGCTGCAGGGGTGGAAGGGTTAGGTTTAGATGGTGGGGAGGGGGGGTTAGGTTCAGGTACCTATGGAGGGTTAGAGTTAGGCTGCAGGGGGGTGGTTTGAGGTTAGGGTCAGGTTGCAGGAAGGGAGGGTTAGGGTTCAGGGGGTAGAAGAGGAGTGTTAGCATACTTACCTTCCAGGTGTCGGGATTCTGCACTTCAGGATGCTTCTGACGGTATTCCAAGCACTGGGATCCCAACCCCATCCCAAATAAAATACCTCAGGGAGTGTTAGATCTAAAATAGTCACACCGGACCTCTGGGCGAGTCAGAAATACAGCTGGACAGCCTGCAAGATGTAAACTCCCCAGGGTCCTGGGATCCTCGCTGTTGCACAAAAGTTCCCACTGATAGAGCTGTAGCCTTTGATGGGTAAATGGAGGGGGTATTGTGTCTAGGGGCCAGGGGGTATAGGTGGATAGTGTATGTACCATGGGCTGGGGGGGGGGGTATGGTAGGTAGGTGTACATACGTTGGGCTGGGGTAGTGAAGAGGGCAGGAGGTGGTTGGGTGGGTAGTCTATGTCCCTGACCTGTGGATGGGGTTTGCTGTATGTCTATGGTGCCGGGGGCTAGGATAAGTTCCAGAGGCCAAGGGGAAGGGCAGGTTACAGGTATGTCTGGAGGCATTGGTTGTGATTAGGAGTGGGTACTGCACAAGCTCCATTCACTCCGCCAGTGCTAAGGAAAGGATGAGAGTAGTAGTATAGTAGTACTGGGAAATCAAGGGGTAGGATGGGAGTAGTAGCAGTAATGGAAAGTAGGGACAGGATAGGAGGAGTAGTGGAGTGAAGGAGGAAGGATGGGAGTAGTAGTAGTGCACAGCATAGGGACAGGATAAGAGGAGGAGTAGTGTAGAGCAGAGGGATGGATATGAGTAATAGTGCAGGGGGACAAGACAGGAGGAGTTGAAGTGTGGAGCAGGGCAACAGCATAGGAGGAGTAGTAGTGTGGCACAGGGGGACAGGATAGGAGGTGTAGTGCAGAGCAGGAAGACAGGCTAGAAGGAGGAGTAGTGCAGGGATGGGCTAGGAGGAGTAGTAGAGCAGATCATGGGGACAGGCTAGGAGGAGGAGTAGTGCGGAGCATAGGGAAAGGCTAGGATATGGAGAAGTAGTGCAAAACAGGGGGACAGGATAGGAGGAGTAGTGCAGAGCAGGGGAACAGGATAGGAGGAGGACTAGTGCAGAGCAGGGGGACAGGCTAGGTGGAGGAGGAGTGGAGTGGAGAAGCGGGATAGGATAGGAGTAGTCATGCAGAGCAGGGGGGCAGGGTTGGAGTTGAGGCGCAAATCACGGGGATGGGAGTAGAAGGCCACAGCATGGGGGCATGATAGTTGTAATGGGCGGAACAGGGGGCAGTTCTGGAGTAGTAATAGTAGAGCATGGGGCAGGCTAGGAGTAGTAGTACTGCAGAGCAGTGTGGCAGGGTTGGGGTTGTGGTGTGGAGCAGGGGGTGAGATGGGAGTAGTGGGCCAGAACATGGGAGTAGGATGGTTATAGTGGTGCAGAGCAGAGAGGCAGTGTAGCAGTAGTAACAGTTTGGAACACGTGGGCAGGCTGGGAGTAGTAGTAGTGTGGAGCAGGGAGACAACATGGAAGGAGTAGTGGTGCGGAGAAGGAGGACAGGATAGGAGTGGTGTGGAGTAAGGAGGCAGGGTTGAAGTTGTGGTGCTGAGCAGGGGGACGGGATGGGAGTAGTAAAAGTGTGAACCAGGCAGGCAGGCTAGGAGTAATAGTAGTGCAGAACATAGGGAGGAGTAGTGGTGTGGAGAAGGTGGACATGATAGGAGGAGTAGTAGTGCGAGCAGGGGGGGCAAGATTGAAGTTGAGGTGAGAACAGGGGGTGGAATGGGAGTAGTGGGCTGGAGCATGGAGGCACGATGTAGTGTAGTGGTGCAGAGCATGGGGGTAGAATCGTAGCATATCCTCCAACATGACCCATTCAATTAGGTACAAAGTACTCTGTTCCTGGATTTCCTTGCCAGTGGCAGTTGCAGAGGTGAGGCTGCAGCACAGTCCAAAATTCAAATAAGGGAGCCTCACCAACTGCCAATAAATCTCGGCTGGCAATGTTTGGCAGTTTGGGGTGACAGTTGGTGTGGTTCCCTTATCTGAATTTTGGACTATGCTGCAGCCCCCACCTCTGGAACCACCACTGGAAAGGAAGTCCAGGAACAGAGCATGTTGTACCTAATGGAATGGGTCATGTTGGAGGGTATGTCAAAGTAAAAGGGACTCGCCATGAAGAAATCAGACTAAGTTAAAGAAAAATGGCACCTGCTCACCGTAGCTCCCCTGCAGAGCCGACCCTAGGCATAGGCAAACTAGGCAAATGCCTAGGGCATTTGGTATGCCAAAGAAATAGATGAATATGTGCAAAAGGCGCCTGAGTAACAAAGATGAATAATATGTTTATGGATAAAAACATATACCTTTATTTTACACAATTAAGAGAAAAATACCATAAAAATAGAAATAGAATACCATATAAAACAAAGTGTGGATTATTGCACTGTCCCAAAAATATTTCTCACCCTCTTTTTGATTTGCGGTGGGCCGAGAGCTTTTTTAGCATAAAAGCATTCCGGTCCTGATGGATTTAGTAGACGCACCACCGCAAAAAGCTTTTTTTCTTTAGAGGTTGAGTAGGGAGCCCAGTGACGTACACTCAAACGATAATATCCATGTCGTCCAAAGCAACGCGTTTCGGAGTAAGCACTCCTTTTTCAAGCTTGGATGACATGGAATGATACTGACCATATATTTATACCCCTCCTAATTTGGGCTAATTGCTTCTACATTATCCAATTTACGGGATCGTCTACCGGAAGTGGCGTGTGCGTGTCACCGCTCACTTCCGGTTGCGTTCCACTCGTACATTTATTGTGTACCCACAGAACATATTTCATATTCTTAATAGAGCTTACTACATCTAATTATTCTGATAAACTAACTGACATATGAAGAATGCAAGATAAAAAACTTTTCAGGCTTTCTCAAAGAAAAGGCGGAAGTGACGGAAGTGACGCATGCGTTCCACCGCATGCGTGTCATTTCTCACTTCCGATAGAGCGAACACATAAAATGCCGTTTTCTCACAGAAACAAGAATAAAAAACTCTGTATCTAACAATTTACACAAAACGAATGTTGATTTTGTATGTCCATAAATTCTATACAATAGACAATCTCATTTTTCTTTTTTGGTCCCAGGAAACAGTTCATGCGTTCCATTTATGCGTTCCATATGGCAGCCATTTTAAAAGGATCCATATTCTTAAAGAGGAAGATGACTTAATTCATTGGAACTACTTGTGTGATTCAACCAAATAATCAAACAGATTTTTTTCCTTATTTCCAAGATTTGGAGAAAATCTTTCACGAATCTCCACTTCACATTGTACAGTTCAAAGGATAATTGTGATGCCTTCACTCCTCACCCTTTCTTAGCCGTACTATATATTCCGGACCAGTCCATCCCTATTACCGGGAGATTGGCAACACATTTCACATATATCCTCGTTCCAATTTTTCAATCATAAAACATAAAAAGAGAAACAGTTGAAGGTTAAAAAAAAAAAAAGTGGACATACTCATTCAAGATATTTTAGAAATTTTCCAACATTTATGTATATATATAATTCTTAAAAATACATATATATATAATTCTTAAAAATAATTCATTAAAAAAATGTGTTTTTATTCTAGAAACCATTTTAACTCGAAATCCGCATTGTGTCCTTTTGGTTGCAGAGTATCTAAATTAAAAATCCATCTCATTTCGTTTTGTGCTAATTTCTTTTCCGTATTTTTACATCTCCAATTTCCTCTAACTGATTGAATACCCAAGAATCTTTTTATCCCTCTTTCACATTTTCCATGCACCACAGAAAAATGTTCCGACAGAGGGTGAGTATTTAGACCCTTTTTGATGTTATAGACGTGCTCTGCGGTCCTAGTTTTTAAACACCTAGTGGTTTTTCCGATATATATTTTGCCACAGTTGCACTCTATAAGATAAATCACATTCCGTGAATGGCAAGTGATAAATTCCTTTATTTTATATTTTTTACCATTTGCCACAAACTCTGTGGTCTTTCTTTCTATTCCGCTTCGTGTGGTGGATTTACACATTAAACATGTTCCACAGCGATGAAAACCTATGCTTCTTTCACTTGCCCCCTTTTCATTTTTTAGAGCACTCTGTACCAAAATATTTTTTAAGGATGATGCCTTTTTATAGATAAATCTAGGTTGGTCTGGTAGGATATCTTGGAGAATAGGATCATCTTTTAAAATTCTCCAGTTCTTTCTTATGATACCTTCAATCTTTTTATGGTGGGCCCCATACTTTGTAATATAGGCACATTCATAACGATTGTCTTTCTCAATAGATCTAGATTTTTCTTTTAAAAGTTCTTTCCTTTCTATACTTTTGACTTTTTGTTTAGCTGCTTCTAGTAAGTGATCTGGATAACCTTTCTGTTGAAAACGTACAGTCATTTCCTCTGTTTGTTCACTTAAAGTGCTCTCAATAGTGCAATTTCTTTTTAATCTTTTGAATTGGCCAAGAGGAATATTTTCCAACCACCTTTTGTGGTGTTGGCTCGACATATCAATATATGAGTTAGAGTCTGTTGGTTTTCGATGTGTCTTTGTGCAAATTTTATAATTTTCAATATATACCACCAAATCCAAAAAGGCTAAAGATTTCATGCTTTTATTAAAAGTAAGTTCAATATTGAAAGAGTTGTGGTTAAGTGCTTCACAAAAATTACTCAGAGATGTTTCATCCCCCTGCCAAATAAAAAACACATCATCGATGAACCGCCACCAGCAAACCAGGCTCGCCCCCACTGCCAAAGAAGCGATGGCATTAGTTTCCCAATAGGCCATATATAAATTGGCGTAACTTGGGGCGAACCTGGTGCCCATGGCGGTTCCTCTCATCTGCAAGTAATAAAATCCGTTAAAATAAAAATAATTATTTTTCAAGATAAAATCTATTGATTCTAGAATAAAACTTTTTAAATCCTCCGAGTATGTGCTCATATTAAGATAATGGATTATTGCTTCTTTCCCTTTTTCCCATTCAATAATGGTATATAAACTAGTGACGTCAGCACTAACTAGTACACAATTTTCACTCCAGGTTATACCTTCCAATTTCCTTAACACATCTCCCGTGTCTTTTAAAAAGGAATTTGTCTTAGAGACAAGGGGCTGGAGAAAAAAATCTACCATCGCTGAGAGGTTAGACGTAATACTATTCACTCCTGCGATGATGGGCCTCCCTGGAGGTTTTGTGGGGTTTTTATGTACTTTCGGGAGTATATAAATAGTCGGGGTAGTGGGGTCCTGAATACATATAAAATCTACTTCATTCTTGGACAAAACACCTTTATCAAATGCCTTTTTAGTAAGATCATAAAGTTGTTTAGAAATGTTAAGAGTAGGGTCACCACGTAATTTTTTATATGTTTGGTGATCTTCTAACTGCCTGTTTACCTCCTGCAGGTAGTCTGCTTTATTCATAATTACAACCCCCCCCCCCTTTATCTGTTGGTTTTATTATGACATCATCGTTATTTTTTAAAGACTCAATGGCAGTGAATTCCTTCTTAGACAAGTTTCTCTTTTTTACATTTGTGAGTTTTTTAAGCTCTTTAGTAACGATAGAATTAAAACAATCGATACTCCCACCTCTAACATGTTTAGGGTAAAACTTTGATTTAGGTTTAAAAGGAGTGAGAGTATCTGTGCTTTCTTTGTCCTGACTTTCGTTACCTTTTTGACCAAAAAACTTTTTTATGCTCACTTTTCTTACAAATTTTTGGAGATCCAAGAACATTTCAAAGGGATTCACTGGGGCTGAAGGAGCAAATTTCAGCCCTTTTTCTAATGTCGACTGTTCAGCCTCTGTTAGAGGATGATCACTGAGATTAAATACCTTAACTAGTCCTTCTTTTTTCTCTACTTCTTTGATAATTTTCTTCTTTTTATATGTCTTTCCCCCTGCCCTCTTTCCTCTACGAGTTTTAGAAGTTGTTACAGGCATGTTTATTCTCGTCTTGGGGTCCTGGGGTCCCAGTTTAAAAAAGCTGTCTGTCTTTGTTTCATGTGGGGTAAGTCACTTCTCAAAGGATTGAACCTGTTTCTAACAGGCACCTGAAAACCCCTTTCGGTGTCTTCACATCTAGAATTTTTTCTCCAAGTATATTGATTCTTTTCTCTCTGTTTGAAACGATTATCTCTATATTCATTGAAACCCCTTTGTTGGCTGGTATCTCCCCTATATATATAGGGCGACCTTGCATTATGTTGGTAGATATTGCCTTTGGAATTAGTTTCTTCCCAATCTACATGGGGTGATTTCTCTAACTGTTGACCAAATCTCCTTGTGTCATTCTGGAATCTATTTGGATTATTATAATGGTTGGTACTAAATTGCTTACGTACCAAATTCCTTCTGGTGTTTTTTCCTACTTTGGGAATTACCGGTGTTAAAACCGTAGCTCCCTCTAAATCTTGATCAACTTGTTTTGTTTTTACTCCTTTTAGAATGTCTAAATCTCTTTGAAACTTCTTTCGTTTTTTTATTCTCAGATCTCTCGAACTTCTTTCTAACTTAATCATGATCTCTTTTTCTTTTACTTTAACCTCCTCTAAATCCATAAATGGATCTATAAATGATTTTAATTTTTCTATAGTGTGATTAACATCCTTCAAATCTTTGTGTCTTTCTTTCAGGATGAGGTCTATAAGATTAAGTGAGCAATTATGTAATATATTGCCCCATTCGTCTTTAAAGTCTCTGGTTGCCGTATCAAAACTGGCAACCTTTTGGATCTGAAGGCCTTTGGGAACCATTTTACTTTTGAAATAATGTTCCAGGCTTACCACCTCCCACCATAGACGATTTTCTTTTAACATAAGTTTCTCAAGTTTATTCAGTAAAGTATTTAAATCCTCATCCTCTAGCTCTATATCAATAGATTCTTGAGAGGATAGAAAATCTGTAATCTTACTATTCCTTTGACTTCTATAAGAAAACATCTTTGCAGCACTTCAAGCAAAAATAGGTGTAAACAGAATTTTACAAAAAAGGGGTATATTTGTTTAAAGTGCGCTATAAATGTTAAAAAGGCGGCCGTCACATATCCCAAAAGGGAACACCTTGTCCCTAAATGTTAAAGCTGCCAAAGAAATAGATGAATATGTGCAAAAGGCGCCTGAGTAACAAAGATGAATAATATGTTTATGGATAAAAACATATACCTTTATTTTACACAATTAAGAGAAAAATACCATAAAAATAGAAATAGAATACCATATAAAACAAAGTGTGGATTATTGCACTGTCCCAAAAATATTTCTCACCCTCTTTTTGATTTGCGGTGGGCCGAGAGCTTTTTTAGCATAAAAGTATTCCGGTCCTGATGGATTTAGTAGACGCACCACCGCAAAAAGCTTTTTTTCTTTAGAGGTTGAGTAGGGAGCCCAGTGACGTACACTCAAACGATAATATCCATGTCGTCCAAAGCAACGCGTTTCGGAGTAAGCACTCCTTTTTCAAGCTTGGATGACATGGAATGATACTGACCATATATTTATACCCCTCCTAATTTGGGCTAATTGCTTCTACATTATCCAATTTACGGGATCGTCTACCGGAAGTGGCGTGTGCGTGTCACCGCTCACTTCCGGTTGCGTTCCACTCGTACATTTATTGTGTACCCACAGAACATATTTCATATTCTTAATAGAGCTTACTACATCTAATTATTCTGATAAACTAACTGACATATGAAGAATGCAAGATAAAAAACTTTTCAGGCTTTCTCAAAGAAAAGGCGGAAGTGACGGAAGTGACGCATGCGTTCCACCGCATGCGTGTCATTTCTCACTTCCGATAGAGCGAACACATAAAATGCCGTTTTCTCACAGAAACAAGAATAAAAAACTCTGTATCTAACAATTTACACAAAACGAATGTTGATTTTGTATGTCCATAAATTCTATACAATAGACAATCTCATTTTTCTTTTTTGGTCCCAGGAAACAGTTCATGCGTTCCATTTATGCGTTCCATATGGCAGCCATTTTAAAAGGATCCATATTCTTAAAGAGGAAGATGACTTAATTCATTGGAACTACTTGTGTGATTCCACCAAATAATCAAACAGATTTTTTTCCTTATTTCCAAGATTTGGAGAAAATCTTTCACGAATCTCCACTTCACATTGTACAGTTCAAAGGATAATTGTGATGCCTTCACTCCTCACCCTTTCTTAGCCGTACTATATATTCCGGACCAGTCCATCCCTATTACCGGGAGATTGGCAACACATTTCACATATATCCTCGTTCCAATTTTTCAATCATAAAACATTAAAAGAGAAACAGTTGAAGGTTAAAAAAAAAAAAAGTGGACATACTCATTCAAGATATTTTAGAAATTTTCCAACATTTATGTATATATATAATTCTTAAAAATACATATATATATAATTCTTAAAAATAATTCATTAAAAAAATGTGTTTTTATTCTAGAAACCATTTTAACTCGAAATCCGCATTGTGTCCTTTTGGTTGCAGAGTATCTAAATTAAAAATCCATCTCATTTCGTTTTGTGCTAATTTCTTTTCCGTATTTTTACATCTCCAATTTCCTCTAACTGATTGAATACCCAAGAATCTTTTTATCCCTCTTTCACATTTTCCATGCACCACAGAAAAATGTTCCGACAGAGGGTGAGTATTTAGACCCTTTTTGATGCCTAGGGGCACCGGCAGCTTCTGCTGATTAAAATTATATGCTGCATGCCTATATTCTGTGTGACTGCGGCTGTATCTGCATATGAAGTGCTATGTTAGCATGTTCCTGGAAATCACTGTAATGTAGCATTTCATATGCAGATACAGCACCAGTCGCACACAGAATATAGGCATTCCGCAAGTCATTTTAACCAGCAGAAGCTGCTTGTGATTCCTAGCCACAAAATAATGAAAATAAGATGCATTTTTGTAAAAAAAAGGTGCTCAACGTTAGCAGAGCTGCCAACTGACTCATGCCAGGCATCTCCTGCTGCATGGTGTATTGAGGAAAGATGTCTGAAAGACACATCTGTATCCAAGCAGAGGCAGAGGTCACAGTGTTTGCGGCCATGTGAATGCTGTGTGCGGGTGGGTTGGTTGTGCAGTAGTGTTCGACATATGCATAAGCGGCATTAGGTATGTCGTGTATAAATGCATTAATAATGTGCTGGATATGTGTAAGGAGCACTATGTGTGTCATTATGTGTATAAGGACAATAATAATGTGCAGCATATGAGAAAGGGACATTGGGGGTGATTCGGAGTTGATCGTAACTGTGCTAAATTTAGCACAGCTATGATAAGGCACACTGACATGCGGGGGGATGCCCAGCACAAGGCTAGCCCGCCCCCGCATGTCAGTCCCTGCCCCGTCACAGAAGTACAAAAGCATTGCACAGTGTCATATGTGTAAGGGGCATTACTGTGTGGTATTATGTCTATAAATGCATTACTAATGTGTGGCATTATGTGTATAAGGTGCTCTACTGTGTGGCGGAATGTATAGAAAGGGCACTACTGTGTGGTCTGATGTGAATAAAGAGCAATATCGTGTTGTATATTGTTAATAAGGAGCAATTCAGTGTGTGACTAAGAGGCACTACTGTGAGGAGTAACGTATATAAGGTAAAGTGGTACAACTGTGTGATGTATTGTGAATATGGGACACTATTGCATGATAAAATGTGAATAAAGTTGCACTACTGTGTAGCGCAATTTGAATTGGGGGTACTATTGTGTGGCTATGCCACTTCCCAGCAAAAACACAACCCTTTTTTGGCTGTGCACCGAATGTGCGCACTGTTCCTATTTAAAATATAGGGGGTAGGAGCACCAAAATGAGGACTGCTATGGGTGATGGTGCTGGGAAAGGGGTGTAGGGTCAGAGGCGGAACTAGCTGTGGTGCTAGGGGGCACCAGCCAAAATCTTGCCTAGGACATCATATTGGTTAGGGCCGGCTCTGCTCCCCGGTCCAGGCCTCCGTGGACTGCAGCCTCACACAGGAGTCAGGACGGACAGCGGAGTGAGTGTAATTTCCTGCTGTGTTCCGCTTCTCCTAGCGAGTCCCAGTAGCACAGCAGCTCACCTCCGCTCCAGCTCCCTCATTAGATGGCCTGGCCCATCGCACAGACACAGGGGTGGTGGACAGGTGGAGGCTGAGGAAGGAGACAACTCACAGATTACATAGGTAATGGTGATGACTGATGTGGTGGAGCCGGGAGCCTCTGGTTTGCGTTGTACAGGGGAAGGCAATTCCTGAAAGCGTGGCAGCTGGCAGAGAGAAACATGTGAAGTGGACCGTCAGGCAGCAAAAGGAAACAAACGACCGGCCCAGCAGGAACTATCCTGGTTTCCCGCTGTGCCAATCTGCCCCTGTGTTCTGCACTGTACTCAGCTGTTACTACTGTATTGGCTGAGCTGTGTTATATAGTCAGTGTAACTGTATACAGGGTCATGTTGCTGTGTGCTGCACTTTACTCTGCTGCAAATTGGTTGAGCTGTGTCTATAGTCAGTGTATACAAGGAGCATGTTGCTGTGTGCTGCGCTGTAGTCTGTTGGTTAAATTGGCGGTGCTGTGTCCATCTAAAGAGGTTGTGTGTTCACAAGCAGCACTACAGTGTGTACTGTCATCGTCAGTTGCAAAAAAGTAAAAAAAAATTGAAAAAAGTAAAAAATATTTGTTATTTTGAGTTTGCACAACCTGTGTGAGCTGTACTCCTGTGCATTTATTGTTTACATACATAATAAAATAAAAACCTTTGAATTGCTGCAGTGTGTGGAGCTGCAAAGTAAAAAATAAATATATTTTTCTATTGTTTGTACTGTTTGACGTGCTATACCCTAGTACGCTTTGTTCAAAGCCTTGTGTCTACACACAGGCCCTCATTCCGAGTTGATCGCTCGCTAGCTGCTTTTAGCAGCAGTGCAAATGCTAAGCCGCGACCTCCTGCGTTTTTAACTGGCACGCCTGCGTTTTTATACACACTCCCCGAAAACGGTCAGTTACCACCCAGAAATACCCACTTCCTGTCAATCACTCAACGATCAGCAGTGCGACTGAAAAGCGTTGCTAGACCTCGTGTGAAACTGCATCGGCTTTTGTGAAAGTACGACGCGCGTGCGCACTGCGCCCCATACGCATGCACAGAAGTTCCTCTTTTTTACCTAATTGCTGTGCTGTGAATGAAAGCAGCTAGCGAACAACTCGACAGTGTGAGTTGAGCTGCCAGTGGAAAAAAAGTAAAAAATATATTGTTTAATTTGTTTGTACTGTTTTGTGCACTGTACCCTAGTGCACTGTACCTCAGTGCTACTTTGTTCACTTTGTTCAAGGACAAAAACAAACTGCTGTTTGTTTGTGCCGCTTCTCTGTTGCTTAGTAACCAGCCAGCTTGCTGCAGTCTTTGGCCTAAAGTGGATGAAAACAATATTGTGAGCTGTGAGGTGGTCAAAATTGACTAGACATGAGTGGAAATTAATGTTATTGAGGTTAATAATACTTTAAGAACAAAAAAAAAATGCCCAAATGATGTGATTGTATTTTCTTCTGTCAATTTGTGGAAAAAATACAAAACCAATACCAAAACCAAAACCAGTCAAGGCTGAAAATATAAAAAACCGAATCTAAAACCAAAACCAGATGACGACTTAGAACCACAACCAAACCAGCAAAAATTGTCTGGTGCACATCTCTAATTTCATCCTATGAAGTGGAAGCGATCAGTTTATGTAGACAGCAAGCCACATCCTTCCCCTATAACACATTTGTCCTCCCTATCTACTGTAATGGCATATATCCCCCATTCACCTTTGTCATAAACCACCCACCCCTGTAGCAACACAATTCCCTCTCTCACCACTGTAGTAAGACATCCCTCTTCTCACCTCTGTAGTAACGCATTCCTCTTCTCACCTCTGTAGTAGCACAACCCTCCTCTTACATCTTATTAACACATTCTTCTCCCCACCTTTGTAGAAATATCTATCCCTTCACCACTGTAAAAGATATCTCCCTTTCACCCTCCCCCATATTGCACACTTTTCAGACCCTCAACCACGTCGACAGTCCTGATGCATTGATGTCCAGATGCACTGATGATTGATCCAGATCAATATCTAGGATCCAATGCTGCGTAGTAGCAAATGCAGGATTTATAGAGGATTAAAAAAATGTTAATTTGAGAGTAAAGAAAAACAAGGCACTATACGAAGTGTCATCACATGCACCTAGTATCCCAGTTTACTCAGACCACCCACAGATACAATTACTGTGCCTGTGCCATTTGTCACTATATGCCATTGATTGCAACAGGTGGTCCCATATGCTATCCCTGCATTGTATATATCCCATTATTACCCCACACATACGATACCTATGGGTGGATCAGATCTAGAACAAAGGTGGGGGAGAGACAAGGAGAGAGAAAGATGGGGGAGAGGGGAGAGAGTGAGTGGGGAGAGAGAGAAAGAGAGGAGGGAGGGAGATAGAAAGTATGCTGTGAGTGAAGAAGTGACCTTTCAATCAGTCACCAATCCTTGTGCACATAGCCAACACAGTAGGTGCAAAGCTTGGGCCTAATGAGTGATGGAAAAGACCAGGCCTGGCATGATTGCCATAAACTAGGAAGGCAGACCAGGTCCTCTCCTCTGTTTTTTTGCACCAGGGTTGGTCACTTTATTGTGACTTGGAGCCCCAGCAACAAGCAGTGTCAGAGAGGAGAAGTGTAGGTAAGAGAGGAGGAGAGGAATAGAGAATCCAGGAAATGGGAGGAGAGGGGTTGGAATGTCCAGACCGCTTCCTCCTGCTTTGTTACAGCCCGCAGCGTGCTGAAATGAGTCAGCCTTACTCATTATTAGCACTGCTGACAATGTTGATGCAGACCACTGCATTGCGGTGGGCCCCAGTGCACTGTGCTAGCTGCACCGCTGCTAGTATCATCAATGGTGCTGTCTGTTTTAAAGAAAAAAGGTTCCAGCAATGATAGGGAGGGGGTTGGTTTACGGGCACAAGCCCACACACCTATCCCCCCCCCAACCTTCGTATGACTACACCAGTAGCACCCATCCCACACATACTCACTCCGACCTCATCCAATGGAAACACTTTTTCATCAAATAGCGGGTTTCCTGGTGGATGCCAGCCTTCGCCTGCTTCTCTCCCGTTCCCATCCGATGGATAAGACTACTACCTAACCTACATTCAGTTGCGGATACCAGGAAGGGGTGCTGCAGCATAGTTAGGGCTTGCCATAATATCACATTAATTCAGGACACCTATAATTTACACATGTTCTGTGGCTGGCTAAATTCAAGCCTGCCGAAGTCGTTCCCCACTGATTTGAGGGAATAACAGTTACGATTGTTCCAGTCTTTACCTCAGTATATATCCCAAATATAGGTATACCACAAAAGACGTGACTGGAATCCTCCTAAACTAAAATTGTCGTGACACTGACCTCAAATAAGTGCCCTATATTCACTCAAAGGTTTCTTTGTACTCGTGGGCCATGAGAATATCATGATCACATTCAGGATACCACATACCTGTATACTGTAGTATAAAATCATCACCGAATTGACTTTGGGGCAGATGTATTAACCTGCAGAAGGCAAAAGGAAGTGATAAACCAGTGATAAATGCAAGGTGATAAACGCACCAGCCAATCAGCTCCAATATGTAAATTAACAGTTAGGAGCAGATTGGCTGGTGCGTTTATCACCTTGCACTTATCACTGGTTTATCACCTCCTTATGCCATCTCTAGCCTTAATACATCTGCTCCCTTGTTAGAAATCCCTGTTTCCATAGCAGTTTCTTTAAATCAGTGTTTGTAGGTCCACGCCTTCAATATCCACCTTTGTATAGGGTCACCCACAGTATACCAGTCTCAAATCCACTTTGTCGAAAAACAGTTTTATTGGTTTTAGTAACCACAAAAAAGTTCATAAAAAATAGCATACACAGAAAAATATAACATATATAAAATAGAAAAAAATATTAAGAAAAATAAATTAATTAGCTGGGAGTACTTAACCCCAAAATTGGCTTCAGGCAATTAACACGTGGTAATAAACCTCATAGGTTCGGAACTAGAGGTGATGGAAAACACCACAGTGTTGTAAAAGGTGATTCTTACGTATCCTGGCCATTCAAGGGGAAGTCCACAGCATTATCTTCACCATTGACGTGTTTCGGATATAAATCCTTTTTCCAAGTGTTGAGCCTTGCTTCACCAGAGGCCATATTTACACCCCTTATGGTCACATGATTTTCAGGTCAAACATGATTGACAGCGCACATTAAAAACCCAATGGACAAACAGAACAAAACCTATCTCTAATACAGTAATGTACTATCCTTCATACCATCACAGAGATACACATGAATTCTTATGTTAAGTATAACACCTAGTTGAAAATGTGGGCAATGATGTCATCAAGGGGCGGGGATTGACAAATCCAGCGCACAAGAAAAGTGCTTAACACATAATATAAATGTCCCAAGAACATATAATCAAATCTATTTCAATGTATCTAGCAGGACCGCTAGTACACACAGCCAAAAAAGGTATCCTTATTGGTAAATTCCGTGTTCTGTAGTTCACTTCAAGTCTCTGCAGCGCAGACCGGGAAAGCGGAAGTTCTTCGTGGAACGTATCACTTGCGCGCCCTTGCGTCCTCCTTCCGGTGATTGAAATGGAAAGCAGAAGTCACAGATGGAACGCATCCCGCTCTGTGTGCTGATATAAAAAGTCTGGATCCCCAAAGAGGATTTAAGCGTTCCTTAAGGCAAACCACCCTAATATTTTATATATTGGAATGTTCCACAAATAAGAAATAAAAAAGTACATATTAGGAGAGTATATTCAATAATACAAATTTTAAAAACAAGAAAGACAATACACATGAATTTCAATTCCTTAAAAAATATAAACATCATAAAAACCATTTCAAGTCGAAATCCACATTTAACCCTTTTGGTGCCATGGGTTTCATTTTGTATATATTCTGCATTTCCATTTTAGCTAGATCTGCCTCTCTGGTATTAGTTTGCCATTTCGGTTTTACACATCTGATTCCACACAAAAAAAACAGCAAGTCTTTATTTCACATGCATGTATATTTTTAAAATGTAAAGAGACATTATGTGAGGTGAGGCCCTTTCATTATATTTATTAACAGTTATTATTTATTAACAGTTTCTTATATAGCGCAGCAAATTCCATTGCGCTATACAACTGGATATTATATATTCCGTACATGCTTGGCTAATCTGTCCTTGAGTTTCCATTTGGTTTTACCAATATATTGTTTGCCACATGCACATTCTAATAAATAGATACAGCCTTGACTATGACAGGTAATGAAGTCTTTAATTTTATATACCTGTCCTGTTTGATTCAATCTATATTTGGTAATTTTACTCACCATATTTACAGGCTTTGCACATGCTACATGTACCACATCTATAAAAGCCTTGTGATCCTATGCCAACTGTTGGTTGTGGTAAAACACTTTAAACTAAACTGTCTTTTAAGTATTTTGCTTTTCGATATATAAAGGAGGGTCTTTCTGTAATATGGTCCTTTAATATCGGGTCTTTGGTAAGTACATACCAATGTTTGGAAATTATGCATCCTACCTGCTTATATTGACTGTTGAAACCTATAATAAAGAAACGTCATCTTTCTGTTTCTTTCTCTGATGGTCATTTCTGGGAGTAATCATTGCTGTTCTGTCTAATGTTCTTAATTAAACCCCTGTTTTACATGTTTTGAATTAAACCCCTTTGTAACAAACTGTCTTTTTAAACCTTCCGATTGAATACAATTCACATCTTCTTTAGTATAATTCTGCCTGATGCATTGGAATTGACTAGCTGGTATGCGTTTCAGTCAGTTGGTGTGATGGTTACTCTTATAGTCTATAAATGAATTACAATTCATTAAAATATGGCAATCTTCCACATAAATTGTCAAGTCTAAGAAATTCACTTCAGTTGTGTTTTTATCAAAACTAAGTTGAATGTTTCGACTATTCAGTTTGAGGTTGGTGCAGAACTGATCCAGAAGGGCTGTATCACTCTTATAAAAGAATAAAACGTCATCGATATATCGAACCCATGACACCAGACCCGCGCCTTGGGGCAAATGTCCCCATATGTTATGCTCCTCCCAATGTGCCATAAACAAATTGGCATAACTTGATGCGAGTCTGGTGCCCATGGACATTCCTTTTAACTGAAAATTAAATGAGTCTCCAAATATTATATAATATCATTGAGATACCCTCCAAAATAAAATGTTTAGTATCATTAGCGAGATTTTCTTTGTCAAGATAGAATTTGAGTGCTTCCAAACCTAAGTCATAATTAATAATGGTATACAGCAATGTTACGTCGGCTGTAACCATTATTAGGTCAGGTTCCCAAGTAATCCTGCTCAGTCTATTGATCACTGCAATAGTATCTTTCAAATATGCTGGAGTTTTAATAACAAGAAGCTGCAGCAGATGATTGATAAAATGGGATAGACTGGCAAGAATAGAGTTCGTTCCTACTACAATGGGTCTCCATGGTGGTTTAGTAAGAGATTTATGTATTTTAGGAAGTACATAAAGGACTAGGATTTATGGATTCTCAACAGTCATATATAATTGCTCCTTCTCTTTTAGAACCTTTTTAGATGTATAGAGGGCTAATAAAACTCCTAATTTGTGTTTGATTTTTTCTGAAGGGTCAGCTCTTAATTTTTTATATGTATCTATTTCGGACAGTTGCCTTAGAACCTCCATATTATAATTTCCCAAATTTTACAAAAAATTAACTCTTTTGGGCCACAGTGCCTGTGTTCTGTTTGTTTGTTTCTTATTGTGTTTTTCTTTAGAGAGAAGTGTGGCTCTGAAATAGGACTGGGCAGCAGTTCTTGGCGCTAGTGATTTACCATTTTTTGTTTTTGTGTTTAAATTCAAGCTTGCAATATACCTGCCTTTAACAGCCACAGAAACTGTGTGAATCATAGATGTCCCAAATTAAAGGGACATAAGGGGTCATTCCGACCCGTTCGCACGCAGCGGTTTATCGCTGCGGTGCGAACAGGTCCAGAATGCGCATGCGCGTGCGCGATGTTGCCCGGCAACAGGGGTTGCCGGGTTACGTCGCGTCCTACGATGGAAGCGGTCGCAGAGCCGACCGCAAAGAAGATTGACAAGAATAAGGCGTACCTGGGCGGATCCGGACCATTGGAGACCGTTTTCGGGGAGTGGTAAGGAAAACGCAGGCATGTCCAGCAGAACGGAGGGTGGATGTCTGACGTCAAATCCGGATCCAGCATCGTAGAGATCGTCACACAGGGTAAGTAGGTATAGGGCTGGTCTTCTTCTGCTTGAAATTTTTTTAGCTTAGCAGGGCTGCACAAGCGATCGCAGCCCTGCTAAGATAAAATACACTCCCCCATAGACGTGTACTAGTTGATCGCAGCAGCAGCAAAAAGTTGCTGGCTGCTATCAACTTGGAATGACCACCATCATGTATTTGTATTTTCTGTGTATTACAAATATGTAAAACTGAATCTATTCATGGAGTTGTCAACCAGCCCTGCATATGAAAGGGTTAATGGATTAAAAGTTAAAGTATGAATTTGTACTACTTTACTTTTTGATGTAAAATCATCTTTCATTTTCTTTTTTTGTCTTTTTTTTATCCCTCTTTGTATTTAGTTTACAAGAAATTATTTAAACACATTAGGAAAGCTGATTTGACCAACACTCTTGAGTATGATAAAAAGCTTAAATGCTATATTTTTCTTCCAGTTCTATTTTATATCAATAAGAAGCTTATTGTGTCAGAAAAACACACTGTATAATACTCTGAATCCTTAAACAGTTTAATCGGTAATTATTAGCACATTTCCACAGTTTGTTGCAACTAAATATCATTAAGCGTTAATAGCTTGATCACATTGAATAATGTCTTCACTGAAGGAAGAAAGTGTACAGTATATGTAACATACATTCTAATGAATTTATTTATCAAACAGCACTTTTGCAACTGCCACATTTTCTGCATTTTTTTCACCACTTTTTAAAAAGACAAACATATTTAAAATAAAACATGCTGTGTTATGCCTTTAAGAAAATTGCCATTATCGGTACTTTGCGCATGCGCAGGACCCATTCTGCGCAAGTGCGAATGGGATCTGTGCAGGGCCGGTGCAAGATCTCCCTGCACCCTAGGCACAGCTTCAGCTTAGCTTCCCCTAACCTGCAACCCCCCCCCCACACACACACACACACACACACACACACACACACACACACACACACCTCCCATAGGGGAGATGCAAGTAGCCACTAGGTGGGATGAATTGCATCATTATACATATACAGAGAAAAGGGACAACACTCAAGGACTTCAAAGTGATAATATTTTTATAAGCAAAGTCATAAATTGTTGTGACTTTGCTCACAATACACTTTCACTTTAAAAGTCCTTGAATGCCATCAATTCTTTATGTATACATGCTAGCCAGCATGTTAGGAATCATTTAGGACACCGAGGCCAATGTCACTTTTTTTAATATATACTGTACATGGGGTCTGGTGGGAATATTTAAGTGGGGTTGGGTATGGGATGCACCATTACAGTGACGCTGCAGGTGCAGACAGGTGCTGCTTGCTGCTGGAAAGTCAGGATCCAGAGGCCTAGAGGAGGTGCATCAGGGCTATGAGGAGCGGCTGTGGCATCGCCCCTAGTTACATTCACCTCCTATGTGGCTTCACATGACTTGGTGTTACACATGTCGGCATGGAGGAAGCACTGAGGTACTATGTGGCACAGCCTGATAGTGGCTGCTGCACCTGATTAAACCCACAGCAGTGGTCAGAGCAGTGTAAAAGGAGTAGTCAACATACAGAGACATCCTTCAGTTTTTTGCTAGATGAATTCAGTGGTGCCCCCCAAGGGCCGTCGCCCCTAGGCAGCCGCCTAAAGCTGCCTAATGGTAGAGCCGGCTCTGGTTCTGTGACGTAGCACGCGGTCTGGTATCACACTGTCAGTGACTGACAGATGCCATTTGCAGTGCCAGATTAAGGTCCACATGGGCCTGGAGCTGAAATTTATGAAGGGCCTATTGTGTGCCTTGGCAGGAGGTGTGACTAGCGCTGTGGTGGGGGTGGTCTGAATAGAGGGTGTGGCCTGTGCCATGGGTTTGGATATCTCCATGGAGGTCATAGCTAGTGCCTACTATCAACCACTTAATAGAGGAGCAGAGCAACAGACCCATACACATACATACATACATACATACATACATACATACATACATACAGTGGTCATTAAATTATGAATTTTGAAGTGGGTGTATGAGAAATAAAATGGGATTACTGTTCGAACGCCAAAAAAGCGGGCGTGGCCACTGAAAAGGAGTGTGTCTTTAAAAGTATATGCATTAGTGTGTCCCCTCCTCTCCAAGCATGTATATGCATTAGTTTGGGTCGAATCTATATCCCCCATCGCCTTAAGGACCCATCAGGTGAGAGTGGGGGTTGTCTTATGCCGTTACAGCATTTTTATTTTTTCTCCAATCTAGGTTTGTTGTAAATGATTTTCTTGTTTTTTTTTTGGCTCAATTGTACCCCTGCGGCCTCGCTTTGCTCGCCACACTTTGGGCCTGGAGTCTCAATTTGCTCCGTACAGGTTAGTATTCCCAATAGATGTTGACACTGACCCAGAACATTATGGGAAAGGTTCTCTCAGCCAAGGGGATCTAGGCGCTACCCATTAGTGTGCCCCCTCACTTCCTAGTCTGTATGTGCTTCAGTGTGCCCCCCCTCCTAGTCTGTGTGTGCGTCAGTGTGTCCCCCTCCCCGCCTAGTCTGTGTGTGCGTCAGTGTACCCCCTCTCCCCTCCTAGTCTGTATGTGCATCAGTGTGCTCCCCTCTCCTCCTAGTCTGCATGTGCGTCAGTGTGCTCCCCTCCCCTCCTAGTCTGTATGTGCGTCAGTGTGCCCCCTCCCCTTCTAGTCTGTATGTGCGTCAGTGTGCCCCCTCCCCTTCTAGTCTGTATGTGCGTCAGTGTTCCCCCCTCCCTTTCTAGTCTGTATGTGCGTTCTGTGTTCCCCCATGCCCTGCTAGTCTGTATGTGCGTCAGTGTGCCCCCTTCCCCTCCTAGTCTGTATGTGCGTCAGTGTGCCCCCTCTCCCCTCCTAGTCTGTATGTGCATCAGTGTGCTCCCCTCTCCTCCTTGTCTGCATGTGCGTCAGTGTGCTCCCCTCCCCTCCTAGTCTGTATGTGCGTCAGTGTTCCCCCCTCCCCTCCTAGTCTGTATGTGCATCAGTGTGTCCCCTCCCCTCCTAGTCTGTATGTGCGTCAGTGTGCCCCTTCTCCCCTCCTAGTCTGCATGTGCGTCAGTGTACTCCCCTCCCCTCCTAGTCTGTATGTGCGTCAGTGTTCCCCCCTCCCCTCCTAGTCTGTATGTGCATCAGTGTGTCCCCTCCCCTCCTAGTCTGTATGTGCGTCAGTGTGCCCCTTCTCCCCTCCTAGTCTGTATGTGCATCAGTGTGCTCCCCTCTCCTCCTAGTCTGTATGTGCGTCAGTGTGCTCCCCTCCCCTCCTAGTCTGTATGTGCGTCAGTGTTCCCCCCTCCCCTCCTAGTCTGTATGTGCATCAGTGTGCTCCCCTCTCCTCCTTGTCTGCATGTGCGTCAGTGTGCTCCCCTCCCCTCCTAGACTGTATGTGCGTCAGTGTTCCCCCCTCCCCTCCTAGTCTGTATGTGCATCAGTGTGTCCCCTCCCCTCCTAGTCTGTATGTGCGTCAGTGTGCCCCTTCTCCCCTCCTAGTCTGCATGTGCGTCAGTGTGCTCCCCTCCCCTCCTAGTCTGTATGTGCGTCAGTGTTCCCCCCTCCCCTCCTAGTCTGTATGTGCATCAGTGTGTCCCCTCCCCTCCTAGTCTGTATGTGCGTCAGTGTGCCCCCTCTCCCCTCCTAGTCTGTATGTGCATCAGTGTGCTCCCCTCTCCTCCTAGTCTGTATGTGTGTCAGTGTGCTCCCCTCCCCTCCTAGTCTGTATGTGCGTCAGTGTTCCCCCCTCCCCTCCTAGTCTGTATGTGCATCAGTGTGTCCCCTCCCCTCCTAGTCTGTATGTGCATCAGTGTGCCCCCTCCATCCCCTACTAGTCTGTATATGCTGTAGTGTTCCCCCCTCCCCTCCTAGTCTGTACTGTATGTGCATTATTGTACCCTCCTCATCATAGTCTTTATGTACATTATTGTGTCTTGGCTTTCCCTATAATTTGTAGCCTGGTCCCTAGGTGTTTACCTGCTGCCATCGCTTGGTCCTTTAAGCAGCTCAGCTCAGCTCAGGGGTGGATTGGGATGGAAAAGCATTCTGGGAAATGTATGGAAGCAACCCTAATAGGGGTGTGGTCTGTCGGGAAAGGCAGGATACTCACTCCTCATGGGCCTGATTCTGAGTTGGACACAGTTGCGGCCTTCCTTGCCACTTTTTTATCTGTGACTTTATGCTAATGCCATTACACAGCCCTTCCCTGGTGTACATCTGTGCATGTGAATACGAAAGGGCTGAGAGTGACGCACACAGTCAGTGTCTCCAAACGCTGCAATCATGCTTTGTACATCTTTAGTCGCCACCATCTGTTGCACCAATGCCACTCTCAGTATGGCCTCCAATGTGAGCAATTTGGCATCTCTGTACACAGCCACATCAGCAACACATCCATGTTACAGCAATAACATACACTTACTGCATTTTGAGGCTGGGGACACAGAATGGTCCTGGAGTGACACAGGAAAGGATGAGGCTGGAGTGATATAGGTGAGTGAAGGTGGACAGAGACGTGGTGAGCCAATAGCCGACTGACCTGTAACTGCTGGGGAGGGATGGCGGCCCCACAAACACGAGTGTACTGGACACTAAGATTTCAGTTGCTGGCACCTGAGGATTTTACTAAAAATAATCATTTATTACCAATATATAACCATGACTTAACTTGTTGACGGCTCCGACAGTGGAGCTGAATTGTTCATGCAGAAAGATACGGGGGTGATTCAGACTTGATCGTAAATGTGCTAAATTTAGCACATTTACGATCAATCAGATTCACTGACGTGCAGGGGGATGCTCAGCACAAGGCTAGTCCATCCCGCATGTCAGGCCCTACCCTCCCCTCCCCACAGCACAAGTGCAAAAGCATTGCACGGCCATGTTCTGCGAGCGGCAGCGTGTGACGTCACACAGTCGCACGGCCCACCCCAGCAACGATCCGGACATGCCTGTGTTGTCCGGACCGTGGCCCCCCAACGGAGTTCTAATGCTGTTGTCACGCCCCCTCCCATCCCGCGACCGCCTCTGCCTGTCAATCAGGCAGAGGTGATCGCACCAGTGTGATGCTTTTGCATCTCACAGTGTGTGCACCTGCAGTGCAGTCACTGCGCGTGCTCAATAGACATAAGGCATCAGGCTACGATGTCTGTCGCTGCAGCGATCGGGTCTGAATTAGGCCCAAGTTTAACAGGAACTGCACTTATCTCTTATTCTGAAAACTAGAAGGCTATATCTGCACTGCCGCTGTGCTGTCTGTACAGACGGTGCAGAAGTCACTCACCCCGCACTTATGGTAGAGGGTAGCCGGCTTCAGAATGGTCTCAGCTGAAACAGACTGTGTAGAGCATTCTGTATTAGGCAAACCTATAGAAAGATACAGAAATATATCAAGGGAGCGCTCCCTTGATATATTTCTGTATCTTTCTATATTTCTATCAACTACTTGGCACTGCAGTGTTGCCATTTGGGAGTTGCTTATTGCTAATTTTAATATATATATATATATATATATATATATATATATATATAGATTAGTGGTATAGCCTGCCGCACACAGTATTGTCCATGTTAGGAGTGCTGGATACATAATATGTTACAATAGTCCCAGAAGAAAAGAAACCAGCACCTCCAAATTACTGCATAATAAAATCTTTATCAAAAAATAAGATCTTAAAAGCACCAGAGGCAAGAAACATTAGTAGAAGCACATGGGGTGTCAAAAAACTGCATAATATCATATCACCATTTCAACGTGGTAAGTAGTGCAAGCCTCCAGCAACAAACAGGTAGGTCGACAGCTGTTTCGGTGCTCAGAGGCACCTTCCTCATGGACAGTCAACCTGTAATGAAAAGTGTGTCTCTTATACCCACCAGAAACGAGTAAAATATGCTCACCTAATTGGAAACTGGGCGCAGCTGTATCAATCAGGCATCGTCTCCACAAAACAAACTACAACCTACTAGTAATGGGCAATATTATAGTAAATCATTAATTAATGCCCCAAAACAACTAGATTACAATACTCTATATACTGGCAGGTATATTAGACACACCTAAACATGCTAAACAAAAAAGTGATAAAACAAAAACCAAAAAACCAAGAATAGGAACAAAATAACTTAATCAGGATATATAGAGTCCCTAACAGATTATTGTATCCTATAGAAAGCAACCAAATCCTTGACTCTCATTTAGTCCATTCGGTGCAACAGAATTGAGTCGGGCTATGCAATGGGCTTCACGCTGGAGTAAAATACGTCCACGATCACCCCCTCGTCTCAGTGGGGGGACACAATCTATTGGCATGCAGCGAAAATCTTTAATGGTATGTCCACTCATCACAAAGTGCTTAGCCACTGGTGGTGTATTCAAGTCCAATGTAACATAGGCTTTTTTTTATAGAGGAACGGTGCATTGAAATTCTCTCCTTCAATGTCCTAATTGTTTTCCCAACGTATAGTAGACGGCACGGACAGGATATAAGATATACAACATACCGGCTGTTGCAATCCAAATGATGCTTTATTTTGAATCTCTTGCCATTCTGATGATCAAAAAAAGAATCTCCTAACGTCAGGAAACTGCAGTTTGCACACCCATGGCATTTGAAAACACCCAACTTGGGTTGTAACCAACATTTAGATCTGATTGGACCAATATCTGATGGTGCTATAATATCTTTAATGTTCTTACTCCTCTTGTAGCAAAAGAGTGGAACATTTTTGCATAATGTTCCTATAGTCGCATCAGCCTGAATGATGTGCCAATGTTTAAGTATGACATCACGAATATGTCTTGAGGCTATAGAATAAGTAGAGGAGAAAATCATTCGATCAGTTGTGGCATCCTTCTTTCTGGATTCCAAAGCATCCTCCCGTTTGGTATTCATACATGTTGTAATAGCATCATTGATTTCATTTTGTGCATATCCCCTTTGTACAAAGCGTGTGCCCATTTCTTCCAATGCCCGTGGTAGCTCCGCCACATTAGATGTAATACGTACTACTCGTAATAGCTGTGAAAGAGGAAGACCCCGCTTTAAAGGGGCCGGATGGAAGCTATCTGCTGATAGCAACGTATTTTTGTCGGTTGCTTTCCTGTAAATTTGTGTGGATAATTCATCCCCCTGTTTAACTATACACACATCAAGATAGTTGATAGAAATCTCACTAAATGATAACGTAAATCTAATCTTAGTGTCCAGACTGTTCAAAGTATCTATGAAATCAGTGAGGAGCCCCTCACCACCAGTCCACACCATAAAGAGATCGTCAATATAACGAACATAAAAATGAATAAACTGTGAAAAAATTGGGTCTGCCATAATGTGTTGAATTTCATACAGATGCATATACAAATTGGCATACGCGGGGGCCACATTCGACCCCATCGTGGTCCCCCATAGCTTTAGCATGTTTAGGTGTGTCTAATATACCTGCCAGTATATAGAGTATTGTAATCTAGTTGTTTTGGGGCATTAATTAATGATTTACTATAATATTGCCCATTACTAGTAGGTTGTAGTTTGTTTTGTGGAGACGATGCCTGATTGATACAGCTGCGCCCAGTTTCCAATTAGGTGAGCATATTTTACTCGTTTCTGGTGGGTATAAGAGACACACTTTTCATTACAGGTTGACTGTCCATGAGGAAGGTGCCTCTGAGCACCGAAACAGCTGTCGACCTACCTGTTTGTTGCTGGAGGCTTGCACTACTTACCACGTTGAAATGGTGATATGATATTATGCAGTTTTTTGACACCCCATGTGCTTCTACTAATGTTTCTTGCCTCTGGTGCTTTTAAGATCTTATTTTTTGATAAAGATTTTATTATGCAGTAATTTGGAGGTGCTGGTTTCTTTTCTTCTGGGACTATATATATATATATATATATATATTGAAGAATAAGGGCAGCACTCACGCAGTTTATTGTTCCGACATGTTTCGGGGACTAGCCCCGTCCTCAGGGCCTTAACCGTTATTCTTCATTCCATACACTGAGGAGTAATACCTCTGGGAGGGCACCGCAGCATTTTAAACTTGTACAAGAGGAGTGCCGGGATCTTCTGTATGTTATATATATATATATATATATATATATATATATATATTATATATAAACTGAGCAGAATAGGAGGCTGTATAAGCGCTAGGGATTGTTTGGTTTTGTTAATAGGCAAACCTGCCTGCGTTGAAAGGGTCCGCATTGTTGATATGCCGCGCTGTACTGTCCTGTCCTGGGCGATATGGCTGGTTAGCCTACAACCTCCTCCTCCCCCTCCCCCCCCCCCCCTGCCAGAGCCACACTGTGCACTGCTGCTCCCATCTAGCAGCACCGGGAAAGGGGAGGGGCTGAGAGAGCAGCACCTCCTCCTCCTCCGGCTGGGCTGTCCTCATCTTTAGCATTGGGGGAGGAGCTGAGAGTAGAGGGGAAAATGGCTCCTCCCCCCCGCACGTCATTCAGGCTTTAGCACATAGCTAATAGGCTGGGGCGAGGGGGCGCCGGAGAGGAGAGTAGAGAGTGGCTCCTCCTCCCACTCCGGCTGAGCTGTCCTCATCTTTAGCATTGGGGGAGGAGCTGAGACTAGAGGGGAAATGGCTCCTCCCCCCACACATCATTCAGGCTTTAGCACATAGCTAATAGGCTGGGGTGAGTGGGCGCTAGAGAGGAGAGTAGAGAGCGGCCCCACCTCCCACTCCGGCCGGGACTTGAATCATGCATAGACTGGGCTGGGCAAGGGGCTCTGTGTAGCAATGGGCACAGCGCTGGCGGCGGCATACAATGAGTCAGTGTGACTCATTGTAATGCTGGTGTTTATGGGCCCCTTCAGTGTGGCGGTCTGTGTGCCTATTTTCAATGGGGGGCCGGGAGCAGCAGCTCCATCCGCCCCATTGTTAATCCAGCCCCGGCCATTTGGGGTCGGGAGAGGCGGCAAAGGTCTCCATTTCTGCTAAGAGAGGCTGTCGCCGCCTTTGGGGAGGAAAGATGCCAGAATCTCCATGGTTGCACAGAGATTTCCTGGCCTCTATGACAGGTGGCTTGCACATCACCAGGGGTGCCGCAAGCCACCCGGTGGTAAGTGAGTGATCCAATGTCTGCGTTGTAGGACACAGGTCAAATCACTACTGCAGCAGTAGGCGTGTGCTTGTAATGAACGCCTAGCAACTCCAACACCACCTGAAGCAGGCCCTTACTTTACTGTCATCTGTTCAGCCCCTTCCAGAAGGGTGTTATACCATTATGAAAACTCTGTTGAATATTTTTTGGTGAAATGCACTGCAAGATAGAGCATCCGGGCCCTGTACTCAATATATACTATATTGTATCTATGCTGTTAATGTAGATTTCCCTTTAAATGATCAAGTAGTACAATGAACACACATATGTTCACAGTTTCATCCACAGTAGGTGTATATCTTCCTGTATATTATTATGATATAAACATGCAAAACTGAATTCAGTTTCTAAGTGATGACATATAGCGGCTACTCTATGTACTTACAGGAGATTAAATATATAATGAAATAACCTGCATAGCATAAACATTTGTAACATTGAATCTAAGAATAAGGTTCATGTGACTAAGGGCCTGATTAACTACCATTTGCAAATGTGAGATTGCACGCAGTGAGTGATTATGATCAGACCCATAGCCAGATTAAGGGGGGGATGCAGGGCATACTGTACCCCGGACCCCCCTTTGTCAGGGGGCCCCCCGGCTAGAGTACACTGACCTCACTAGCTTTCCCTCTTAAGCAGCAGCAGAACCAGCAGCCAGAATGCGAGCAGGACAGTATGCAGTGCAGGCAGAGACACAGGAATATCATGTTTCATGAGCTACTGACAGAGCCTTCTGACAAGAGGAGAGATAGGAGGGTGGAGAGTGACACAGGGATCCCAGCTTCTCCACCTCCATGCCTAGGTGTCTGAGTCCTGTGTAAACTAGAGATGAGCGGGTTCGGTTTCTCTGAAACCGAACCCGCACGAACTTCATGTTTTTTTCACGGGTCCGAGCAGACTCGGATCCTCCCGCCTTGCTCGGTTAACCCGAGCGCGCCCGAACGTCATCATGACGCTGTCGGATTCTCGCGAGACTCGGATTCTATATAAGGAGCCGCGCGTCGCCGCCATTTTCACACGTGCATTGAGATTGATAGGGAGAGGACGTGGCTGGCGTCCTCTCCATTAGAAATTAGATTAGAAGAGAGAGAGAGATTGTGCAGAGTCAGACAGAGTTTACCACAGTGACCAGTGCAGTTGTTGTTAGTTAACTTTTATTTATTTTAATATATATCCGTTCTCTGCTATATCCGTTCTCTGCCTGAAAAAAAACGATACACAGCAGCAGCCAGTCACACAGTGTGACTCAGTCTGTGTGCACTCAGCTCAGCCCAGTGTGCTGCACATCAATGTATAAAAGGCAAAGCTTATAATAATTGTGGGGGAGACTGGGGAGCACTGCAGGTTGTTATAGCAGGAGCCCCCAGGAGTACATAATATTATATTAATTTAAAATTAAACAGTGCACACTTTTGCTGCAGGAGTGCCACTGCCAGTGTGACTAGTGGTGACCAGTGCCTGACCACCAGTATAGTAGTATATTGTAGAGATGAGCGCCGGAAATTTTTCGGGTTTTGTGTTTTGGTTTTGGGTTCGGTTCCGCGGCCGTGTTTTGGGTTCGACCGCGTTTTGGCAAAACCTCACCGAATTTTTTTTGTCGGATTCGGGTGTGTTTTGGATTCGGGTGTTTTTTTCAAAAAACCCTAAAAAACAGCTTAAATCATAGAATTTGGGGGTAATTTTGATCCCAAAGTATTATTAACCTCAAAAAACATAATTTACACTCATTTTCAGCCTATTCTGAACACATCACACCTCACAATATTATTTTTAGTCCTAAAATTTGCACCGAGGTCGCTGTGTGAGTAAGATAAGCGACCCTAGTGGCCGACACAAACACCGGGCCCATCTAGGAGTGGCACTGCAGTGTCACGCAGGATGGCCCTTCCAAAAAACCCTCCCCAAACAGCACATGACGCAAAGAAAAAAAGAGGCGCAATGAGGTAGCTGACTGTGTGAGTAAGATTAGCGACCCTAGTGGCCGACACAAACACCGGGCCCATCTAGGAGTGGCACTGCAGTGGCACGCAGGATGTCCCTTCCAAAAAACCCTCCCCAAACAGCACATGACGCAAAGAAAAAAAGAGGCTTTTTACTGATATTTGGTGTTTTGGATTTGACATGCTCTGTACTATGACATTGGGCATCGGCCTTGGCAGACGACGTTGCTGGCATTTCATCGTCTCGGCCATGACTAGTGGCAGCAGCTTCAGCACGAGGTGGAAGTGGATCTTGATCTTTCCCTAATTTTTTAACCTCAACTTTTTTGTTCTCCATATTTTATAGGCAGAACTAAAAGGCACCTCAGGTAAACAATGGAGATGGATGGATTGGATACTAGTATACAATTATGGACGGACTGCCACGGTTAGGTGGTATAAAAAAACCACGGTTAGGTGGTATATATTATAATAATAATACAATTATGGATGGACGGACTGCCTGCCGACTGCCGACACAGAGGTAGCCACAGCCGTGAACTACCGCACTGTACACTGGTTGATAAAGAGATAGTAGTATACTCGTAACAACTAGTATGACACTATGACGACGGTATAAAGAATGAAAAAAAAACCACGGTTAGGTGGTATATATTATAATAATAATACAATTATGGATGGACGGACTGCCTGCCGACTGCCGACACAGAGGTAGCCACAGCCGTGAACTACCGCACTGTACACTGGTTGATAAAGAGATAGTAGTATACTCGTAACAATTAGGATGACACTATGACGGTATAAAGAATGAAAAAAAAAACCACGGTTAGGTGGTAGGTATATAATAATAAATAATACAATTCTGGTCGGACGGACTGCCTGCCGTGTGCCGACACAGAGGTAGCCACAGCCGTGAACTACCGCACTGTACACTGGTTGATAAAGAGATAGTAGTATACTCGTAACAATTAGGATGACACTATGACGGTATAAAGAATGAAAAAAAAACCACGGTTAGGTGGTAGGTATATAATAATAAATAATACAATTCTGGTCGGACGGACTGCCTGCCGTGTGCCGACACAGAGGTAGCCACAGCCGTGAACTACCGCACTGTACACTGGTTGATAAAGAGATAGTAGTATACTCGTAACAATTAGGATGACACTATGACGGTATAAAGAATGAAAAAAAAACCACGGTTAGGTGGTAGGTATATAATAATAAATAATACAATTCTGGTCGGACGGACTGCCTGCCGTGTGCCGACACAGAGGTAGCCACAGCCGTGAACTACCGCACTGTACACTGGTTGATAAAGAGATAGTAGTATACTCGTAACAATTAGGATGACACTATGACGGTATAAAGAATGAAAAAAAAACCACGGTTAGGTGGTAGGTATATAATAATAAATAATACAATTCTGGTCGGACGGACTGCCTGCCGTGTGCCGACACAGAGGTAGCCACAGCCGTGAACTACCGCACTGTACACTGGTTGATAAAGAGATAGTAGTATACTCGTAACAATTAGGATGACACTATGACGGTATAAAGAATGAAAAAAAAACCACGGTTAGGTGGTAGGTATATAATAATAAATAATACAATTCTGGTCGGACGGACTGCCTGCCGTGTGCCGACACAGAGGTAGCCACAGCCGTGAACTACCGCACTGTACTGTGTCTGCTGCTAATATAGACTGGTTGATATTTAAAGAGATATTAGTAGTATACAACAATACTATACTGGTGGTCAGGCACTGGTCACCACTCCTGCAGCAAAAGTGTGCACTGTTAATTAATATAATTGTACTCCTGGCTCCTGCTAACAACCTGCAGTGCTCCCCAGTCTCCCCCACAATTAATTATAAGCTTTTAATTTATACATTGATGACTGTGCAGCACACTGGGCTGAGCTGAGTGCACACAGACTGAGTCACACTGTGTGACTGACTGTGCTGTGTATCGTTTTTTTTTTCAGGCAGAGAACGGATATAGCAGAGAGAAGTGAACGGATATTATATTATATTAAATAAAAGTTAACTAGCAACTGCACTGGTCACTGACTGTGGTAAACTAACTCTGTCTGCGACTCTGCACAATCTCTCTCTATCTAATCTATCTATCTCTATTCTAATGGAGAGGACGCCAGACACGTCCTCTCCCTATCAATCTCAATGCACGAGTGAAAATGGCGGCGACGCGCGGCTCCTTATATAGAATCCGAGTCTCGCGATAGAATCCGAGCCTCGCGAGAATCCGACAGCGTCATGATGACGTTCGGGGCGCGCTCGGGTTAACCGAGCAAGGCGGGAAGATCCGAGTCGCTCGGACCCGTGGAAAAAAAAGTGAAGTTCGTGCGGGTTCGGATTCAAAGAAACCGAACCCGCTCATCTCTAGTATATTGTTGTATGTATTGTATACTATCTCTTTATCAACCAGTCTATATTAGCAGCAGACACAGTACAGTGCGGTAGTTCACGGCTGTGGCTACCTCTGTGTCGGTAGTCGGAACTCGGCAGGCAGTCCGTCCATCCATAATTGTATTACAATATATACCACCTAACCGTGGTATTTTTTTTTCTTTCTTTATACCGTCATAGTGTCATACTAGTTGTTACGAGTATACTACTATCTCTTTATCAACCAGTGTACAGTGCGGTAGTTCACGGCTGTGGCTACCTCTGTGTCGGCAGTCGGCAGGCAGTCCGTCCATCCATAATTGTATTATTATTATAATATATACCACCTAACCGTGGTTTTTTTTCCATTCTTTATACCGTCGTCATAGTGTCATACTAGTTGTTACGAGTATACTACTATCTCTTTATCAACCAGTGTACAGTGCGGTAGTTCACGGCTGTGGCTACCTCTGTGTCGGCAGTCGGCAGGCAGTCCGTCCATCCATAATTGTATTATTATTATAATATATACCACCTAACCGTGGTTTTTTTTTCATTCTTTATACCGTCATAGTGTCATACTAGTTGTTACGAGTATACTACTATCTCTTTATCAACCAGTGTACAGTGCGGTAGTTCACGGCTGTGGCTACCTCTGTGTCGGCAGTCGGCAGGCAGTCCGTCCATCCATAATTGTATTATTATTATAATATATACCACCTAACCGTGGTTTTTTTTTCATTCTTTATACCGTCGTCATAGTGTCATACTAGTTGTTACGAGTATACTACTATCTCTTTATCAACCAGTGTACAGTGCGGTAGTTCACGGCTGTGGCTACCTCTGTGTCGGCAGTCGGCAGGCAGTCCGTCCATCCATAATTGTATTATTATTATAATATATACCACCTAACCGTGGTTTTTTTTCCATTCTTTATACCGTCGTCATAGTGTCATACTAGTTGTTACGAGTATACTACTATCTCTTTATCAACCAGTGTACAGTGCGGTAGTTCACGGCTGTGGCTACCTCTGTGTCGGCAGTCGGCAGGCAGTCCGTCCATCCATAATTGTATTATTATTATAATATATACCACCTAACCGTGGTTTTTTTTTCCATTCTTTATACCGTCGTCATAGTGTCATACTAGTTGTTACGAGTATACTACTATCTCTTTATCAACCAGTGTACAGTGCGGTAGTTCACGGCTGTGGCTACCTCTGTGTCGGCAGTCGGCAGGCAGTCCGTCCATCCATAATTGTATTATTATTATAATATATACCACCTAACCGTGGTTTTTTTTTCCATTCTTTATACCGTCGTCATAGTGTCATACTAGTTGTTACGAGTATACTACTATCTCTTTATCAACCAGTGTACAGTGCGGTAGTTCACGGCTGTGGCTACCTCTGTGTCGGCAGTCGGCAGGCAGTCCGTCCATCCATAATTGTATTATTATTATAATATATACCACCTAACCGTGGTTTTTTTTTCATTCTTTATACCGTCGTCATAGTGTCATACTAGTTGTTACGAGTATACTACTATCTCTTTATCAACCAGTGTACAGTGCGGTAGTTCACGGCTGTGGCTACCTCTGTGTCGGCAGTCGGCAGGCAGTCCGTCCATCCATAATTGTATTATTATTATAATATATACCACCTAACCGTGGTTTTTTTTCCATTCTTTATACCGTCGTCATAGTGTCATACTAGTTGTTACGAGTATACTACTATCTCTTTATCAACCAGTGTACAGTGCGGTAGTTCACGGCTGTGGCTACCTCTGTGTCGGCAGTCGGCAGGCAGTCCGTCCATCCATAATTGTATTATTATTATAATATATACCACCTAACCGTGGTTTTTTTTCCATTCTTTATACCGTCGTCATAGTGTCATACTAGTTGTTACGAGTATACTACTATCTCTTTATCAACCAGTGTACAGTGCGGTAGTTCACGGCTGTGGCTACCTCTGTGTCGGCAGTCGGCAGGCAGTCCGTCCATCCATAATTGTATTATTATTATAATATATACCACCTAACCGTGGTTTTTTTTCCATTCTTTATACCGTCGTCATAGTGTCATACTAGTTGTTACGAGTATACTACTATCTCTTTATCAACCAGTGTACAGTGCGGTAGTTCACGGCTGTGGCTACCTCTGTGTCGGCAGTCGGCAGGCAGTCCGTCCATCCATAATTGTATTATTATTATAATATATACCACCTAACCGTGGTTTTTTTTTCATTCTTTATACCGTCGTCATAGTGTCATACTAGTTGTTACGAGTATACTACTATCTCTTTATCAACCAGTGTACAGTGCGGTAGTTCACGGCTGTGGCTACCTCTGTGTCGGCAGTCGGCAGGCAGTCCGTCCATCCATAATTGTATTATTATTATAATATATACCACCTAACCGTGGTTTTTTTATACCACCTAACCGTGGCAGTCCGTCCATAATTGTATACTAGTAAACTATCCAATCCATCCATCTCCATTGTTTACCTGAGGTGCCTTTTAGTTCTGCCTATAAAATATGGAGAACAAAAAAGTTGAGGTTCCAAAATTAGGGAAAGATCAAGATCCACTTCCACCTCGTGCTGAAGCTGCTGCCACTAGTCATGGCCGAGACGATGAAATGCCAGCAACGTCGTCTGCCAAGGCCGATGCCCAATGTCATAGTACAGAGCATGTCAAATCCAAAACACCAAATATCAGAAAAAAAAGGACTCCAAAACCTAAAATAAAATTGTCGGAGGAGAAGCGTAAACTTGCCAATATGCCATTTACCACACGGAGTGGCAAGGAACGGCTGAGGCCCTGGCCTATGTTCATGGCTAGTGGTTCAGCTTCACATGAGGATGGAAGCACTCAGCCTCTCGCTAGAAAACTGAAAAGACTCAAGCTGGCAAAAGCACCGCAAAGAACTGTGCGTTCTTTGAAATCCCAAATCCACAAGGAGAGTCCAATTGTGTCGTTTGCGATGCCTGACCTTCCCAACACTGGACGTGAAGAGCATGCGCCTTCCACTATTTGCATGCCCCCTGCAAGTGCTGGAAGGAGCACCCGCAGTCCAGTTCCTGATAGTCAGATTGAAGATGTCAGTGTTGAAGTACACCAGGATGAGGAGGATATGGGTGTTGCTGGCGCTGGGGAGGAAATTGACCAGGAGGATTCTGATGGTGAGGTGGTTTGTTTAAGTCAGGCACCCGGGGAGACACCTGTTGTCCGTGGGAGGAATATGGCCGTTGACATGCCAGGTGAAAATACCAAAAAAATCAGCTCTTCGGTGTGGAGGTATTTCACCAGAAATGCGGACAACAGGTGTCAAGCCGTGTGTTCCCTTTGTCAAGCTGTAATAAGTAGGGGTAAGGACGTTAACCACCTCGGAACATCCTCCCTTATACGTCACCTGCAGCGCATTCATAATAAGTCAGTGACAAGTTCAAAAACTTTGGGTGACAGCGGAAGCAGTCCACTGACCAGTAAATCCCTTCCTCTTGTAACCAAGCTCACGCAAACCACCCCACCAACTCCCTCAGTGTCAATTTCCTCCTTCCCCAGGAATGCCAATAGTCCTGCAGGCCATGTCACTGGCAAGTCTGACGAGTCCTTTCCTGCCTGGGATTCCTCCGATGCATCCTTGCGTGTAACGCCTACTGCTGCTGGCGCTGCTGTTGTTGCCGCTGGGAGTCGATGGTCATCCCAGAGGGGAAGTCGTAAGCCCACTTGTACTACTTCCAGTAAGCAATTGACTGTTCAACAGTCCTTTGCGAGGAAGATGAAATATCACAGCAGTCATCCTACTGCAAAGCGGATAACTGAGTCCTTGACAACTATGTTGGTGTTAGACGTGCGTCCGGTATCCGCCGTTAGTTCACAGGGAACTAGACAATTTATTGAGGCAGTGTGCCCCCGTTACCAAATACCATCTAGGTTCCACTTCTCTAGGCAGGCGATACCGAGAATGTACACGGACGTCAGAAAAAGACTCACCAGTGTCCTAAAAAATGCAGTTGTACCCAATGTCCACTTAACCACGGACATGTGGACAAGTGGAGCAGGGCAGGGTCAGGACTATATGACTGTGACAGCCCACTGGGTAGATGTATGGACTCCCGCCGCAAGAACAGCAGCGGCGGCACCAGTAGCAGCATCTCGCAAACGCCAACTCTTTCCTAGGCAGGCTACGCTTTGTATCACCGCTTTCCAGAATACGCACACAGCTGAAAACCTCTTACGGCAACTGAGGAAGATCATCGCGGAATGGCTTACCCCAATTGGACTCTCCTGTGGATTTGTGGCATCGGACAACGCCAGCAATATTGTGTGTGCATTAAATATGGGCAAATTCCAGCACGTCCCATGTTTTGCACATACCTTGAATTTGGTGGTGCAGAATTTTTAAAAAAACGACAGGGGCGTGCAAGAGATGCTGTCGGTGGCCAGAAAAATTGCGGGACACTTTCGGCGTACAGGCACCACGTACAGAAGACTGGAGCACCACCAAAAACTACTGAACCTGCCCTGCCATCATCTGAAGCAAGAAGTGGTAACGAGGTGGAATTCAACCCTCTATATGCTTCAGAGGTTGGAGGAGCAGCAAAAGGCCATTCAAGCCTATACAATTGAGCACGATATAGGAGATGGAATGCACCTGTCTCAAGTGCAGTGGAGAATGATTTCAACGTTGTGCAAGGTTCTGATGCCCTTTGAACTTGCCACACGTGAAGTCAGTTCAGACACTGCCAGCCTGAGTCAGGTCATTCCCCTCATCAGGCTTTTGCAGAAGAAGCTGGAGGCATTGAAGAAGGAGCTAACACAGAGTGATTCCGCTAGGCATGTGGGACTTGTGGATGCAGCCCTTAATTCGCTTAACAAGGATTCACGGGTGGTCAATCTGTTGAAATCAGAGCACTACATTTTGGCCACCGTGCTCGATCCTAGATTTAAAGCCTACCTTGGATCTCTCTTTCCGGCAGACACAGGTCTGCTGGGGTTGAAAGACCTGCTGGTGACAAAATTGTCAAGTCAAGCGGAACGCGACCTGTCAACATCTCCTCCTTCACATTCTCCCGCAACTGGGGGTGCGAGGAAAAGGCTCAGAATTCCGAGCCCACCCGCTGGCGGTGATGCAGGGCAGTCTGGAGCGACTGCTGATGCTGACATCTGGTCCGGACTGAAGGACCTGACAACGATTACGGACATGTCGTCTACTGTCACTGCATATGATTCTCTCAACATTGATAGAATGGTGGAGGATTATATGAGTGACCGCATCCAAGTAGGCACGTCACACAGTCCGTACTTATACTGGCAGGAAAAAGAGGCAATTTGGAGGCCCTTGCACAAACTGGCTTTATTCTACCTAAGTTGCCCTCCCACAAGTGTGTACTCCGAAAGAGTGTTTAGTGCCGCCGCTCACCTTGTCAGCAATCGGCGTACGAGGTTACATCCAGAAAATGTGGAGAAGATGATGTTCATTAAAATGAATTATAATCAATTCCTCCGCGGAGACATTGACCAGCAGCAATTGCCTCCACAAAGTACACAGGGAGCTGAGATGGTGGATTCCAGTGGGGACGAATTGATAATCTGTGAGGAGGGGGATGTACACGGTGATATATCGGAGGGTGAAGATGAGGTGGACATCTTGCCTCTGTAGAGCCAGTTTGTGCAAGGAGAGATTAATTGCTTCTTTTTTGGGGGGGGTCCAAACCAACCCGTCATATCAGTCACAGTCGTGTGGCAGACCCTGTCACTGAAATGATGGGTTGGTTAAAGTGTGCATGTCCTGTTTTGTTTATACAACATAAGGGTGGGTGGGAGGGCCCAAGGATAATTCCATCTTGCACCTCTTTTTTCTTTTCTTTTTCTTTGCATCATGTGCTGATTGGGGAGGGTTTTTTGGAAGGGACATCCTGCGTGACACTGCAGTGCCACTCCTAGATGGGCCCGGTGTTTGTGTCGGCCACTAGGGTCGCTAATCTTACTCACACAGCTACCTCATTGCGCCTCTTTTTTTCTTTGCGTCATGTGCTGTTTGGGGAGGGTTTTTTGGAAGGGACATCCTGCGTGACACTGCAGTGCCACTCCTAGATGTGCCCGGTGTTTGTGTCGGCCACTAGGGTCGCTAATCTTACTCACACAGTCAGCTACCTCATTGCGCCTCTTTTTTTCTTTGCGTCATGTGCTGTTTGGGGAGGGTTTTTTGGAAGGGCCATCCTGCGTGACACTGCAGTGCCACTCCTAGATGGGCCCGGTGTTTGTGTCGGCCACTAGGGTCGCTAATCTTACTCACACAGCTACCTCATTGCGCCTCTTTTTTTCTTTGCGTCATGTGCTGTTTGGGGAGGGTTTTTTGGAAGGGACATCCTGCGTGACACTGCAGTGCCACTCCTAGATGGGCCCGGTGTTTGTGTCGGCCACTAGGGTCGCTTATCTTTCTCACACAGCTACCTCATTGCGCCTCTTTTTTTCTTTGCGTCATGTGCTGTTTGGGGAGGGTTTTTTGGAAGGGACATCCTGCGTGACACTGCAGTGCCACTCCTAGATGGGCCCGGTGTTTGTGTCGGCCACTAGGGTCGCTTATCTTTCTCACACAGTCAGCTACCTCATTGCGCCTCTTTTTTTCTTTGCGTCATGTGCTGTTTGGGGAGGGTTTTTTGGAAGGGACATCCTGCGTGACACTGCAGTGCCACTCCTAGATGGGCCCGGTGTTTGTGTCGGCCACTAGGGTCGCTTATCTTACTCACACAGCGACCTCGGTGCAAATTTTAGGACTAAAAATAATATTGTGAGGTGTGATGTGTTCAGAATAGGCTGAAAATGAGTGTAAATTATGTTTTTTGAGGTTAATAATACTTTGGGATCAAAATTACCCCCAAATTCTATGATTTAAGCTGTTTTTTAGGGTTTTTTGAAAAAAACACCCGAATCCAAAACACACCCGAATCCGACAAAAATAATTCGGTGAGGTTTTGCCAAAACGCGTTCGAACCCAAAACACGGCCGCGGAACCGAACCCAAAACCAAAACACAAAACCCGAAAAATTTCAGGCGCTCATCTCTAGTGTAAACTGTTATGTAACTAAACCATTTGGGTCTAGAGATAGAGACACACACAGAGAGTCCTCCTGAGTCCTGTCCCAGTGTGTAAGTAGTACAGAGGCTGCTGCTATTTTGTGTGACAGGATAAATTATTTTATTTTTCTTTGTATATTTTAAGGTTAAGTTGTCATTGTTGCACTACAGGAAAAGTTTATAAAATAGTTGTCTTTCAATTAGGTGGAGATATAAATAGTACTCAGGCAGTATTAAACTGTTAGTTAAAACTAATATACACCATTGGCAGCCTAATTGTAAAGTGAAAGCATTTTAATTAACAGGTAGTGACTGTTCATGGGCAGTAACTTGGTGCTTGCGGGGAGTGGTTGGGAAAACGCAGGCGTCTCATGGCTTTTTTCGGGGAGTGTATCTGACGTCATCCGCGAACACTGCATTCAAAAACATGGCACCCAGTGTGACTGCATTCTCATGATCTGATTTGAGTATGCTGGGGTCAGCTGTAAATGTCGATGGTGTTCTTTTTTTTTAATGCATCGGTGCCAGGTGGGCATCTTTTATCCTTTCTGGGTGGCTCTTCACATGCAAATTTTAGCAAGAACAGATTTGTGAACAACGTTATCTCAGCCTTAATAGCAATACATAATGAATCAAAAGTACTTTGTGTTGTTATTTAATAGTGCTTATGTTAACATTTGTATACAGTACTGTAAATAATCTGCACTAATGGTAAGTTTGGATATTATTGCTTATAATGTTTTATTAATGATATGTCATCATTTAACCTCTTCAGTGGTATGCCCGGAAATCTTCTGGGGTAGCCAACGCTGTCAGAGCTGGTTAACCCGGAAGATTTCCAGGCATGCTACTGACTGATTCCCTGGGGACAGTCATGCAGCATGACGGCGCCCGGGAATCAGCATAAGCTATTAGAAGTTAAGCCCGCCCTCCGGACTCCTATTGGCCGGCGGTGTGCTTAACAGTGTAATGGCTTAAGCTGATTCCCGGGCGCCGCTATGCGGCCGGGAATTAGCGCTGACGAGGGCGATCGCCCCCCCCCCCTCTCCCAAAATTTAACTCCTGCACTGCCGGATTTCAGCACTTGCTGAAAATAAAAACACACCCTTGGAGGTGTGTATTTTATAAAATGCTGTATATAAGGTAGTGAATAATTGTTTGAGATGCTGGCGATGCCCGCATGTATTCCACTGCGGGTGATCGTCCTCCTGCATTCCCCCCCCCCCCCCCCCACACACACACACACACACTCCCCCCCTGCACTTTAACACTTGCACTGCCTACTTTTAAAAACACACCATGGGAGGTGTGTATTTAAAAAAAACAACCCATCACTGAAGGGATTAAAAGGCACCAGTATGTAGTGTCAGAATAATAGAACCAGATATTTTTAAGAGTATAACAAGTCCCTTTCATGTATTGAGACCTTGTGCCTGCACTTGTATGGTCACAGAACAATGGGGGTCATTCAGACATGATTGCTCACTAGCGTTTTTTGCAATGCTGTGATCAGGTCAGAACTGCGCATGCATATGCACCGCAATGCACAGGTGTGCCGCACAGGTACAAAGTGGATCGTTGCTGTGCGATGGGTTTTACGAAGAATCCATTCGCACAGCCGATTGCAAGGAGATTGACAGGAAGAAGGCGTTTGTGGATGTCAACTGACCGTTTTCAGTGATTGGAAAAACGCAGGCATGTCCAAGCGTTTGCAGGGCGGGTGTCTGACGTCAATTTCGGCCCCAGACAAGCTGAAGTGATCACAGCGGCTGAGTAAGTTCTGGATAACTCAGAAACTGCACAAAGTCTTTTTGTACCACTCGGCTGCACAAGCGATCGAACACTTGCACAGCTAAAATACACTCCCCCGATGGGCAGCGACTATGTGAATGTAGGACTGCAAACACCAGTTAGCGAGCGATCAGGTCTGAATGACCCCCAATGGCTCCAAAATCCAAAACATCTATTGCTTGGTGGAGATTAATTTATATTTAATAATTATAAATTTATAGCTTATAATTATAAATGTAATATAGTAACGATTTCATCTGCTCAAACCAACCAATGTAAAACAACAAGAGATGCCTGTTATTTCAATATTCTAGATCTTTCACAGCCCAAAATCTGATTTCATTGCTAACACAATCAGAGCTTATAACCAGTGGCAGTTACAGAGGTGGGGCTGCAGCACAGTCCAAAATGCAAATAGGGGAGCCACACCAACTGCCACCCCCACCCCCCTTCCCCCCAAAAAAAAAACCCACTGCCAAACATCGCCGTCCGAGACTCACTAGCAGTAAATGTGGCTCCTCTACATGAATTTTGAACTGCGCTGCAGACCCACCTCTGTAGCTGCTACTTCTTATAACCAATTGACCTATTTATTATTATTATTATTATTATCCTTTATTTATATGGCGCCACAAGGGTTCCGCAGCGCCCAATTACAGAGTACATAAACAAATAATCAAACAGGAAGACAGCAACTTACAGTTGATGACAGTATAGGACAAGTATAGGGTAAATAAACATAGTTACATCAGCAGATGACACTGGAATAAGTATCAGGTGGCAGAAGACTGCTTGATGTGGTACAGTTGAATATTATTAAAGTAAGACAAAGGATAAGCACATGAGGGAAGAGGGCCCTGCTCGTGAGAGCTTACAATCTAAAGGGGAGGGGTAGACAGACAGGGGTGACACAGATGGGGTACATAAAGAATGTGGAACAGAGGCTTGGGATGAGATTTGGCTGGGTTTGGTGAAGAAGTGGGTCTTGAGAGCCCGTTTGAAGTTTTGTAGAGAGGTGGAGAGTCTGAGGGGGAGAGGTAGGGAATTTCAGAGAAGTGGTGCAGCACGTGAAAAATCTTGGAGGTAGGAGTGGGAGGAAGTAATCCGTAGGCAAGAGAGTCGTCGTGCATTAACAGAGCGAAGAGGATGGGTGGGAGTGTAAAGGGAGATAAGGTCAGAGATGTAGGTGGGAGAGGAGTGGGTGAGGGCTTTGTAAGCGAGTGTGAGAAGCTTGAAATGGATTCTGAAAGGTAAGGGGAGCCAGTGAAGGTCTAGTAAGAGAGGAGAGGTAGACATAGTGCATTTGGTGAGGAAAATGAGCCGGCCAGCAGCATTGAGGATAGGTTGGAGTGGAGAGAGGTGTTTGTCAGGAATGCCAGTCAGGAGGATATTACAGTAGTCCAGTCTGGAGATGACCAGTGAGTGGATAAGAGTCTTAGTAGCATCCTGGGTCAGAAAGGGTCTGATCCTGGAAATATTTTTTAGATGAAAACGGCAGGTTTGTGAGAGGTGCTGAATGTGTGGTTTGAAGGAGAGGGAGGAGTCAAGGATTACTCCAAGACAGCGCACTTGGGGGCTTAAGGAGATAGTAGTGCCATCAATCGATAATGAGATTGTAGGAGGTGAGGTTATGCGGGAGGGAGGGAAGATGATCAGCTCGGTCTTAGACATGTTAAGTTTAAGAAAGCGCTGGGACATCCAGGAAGAGGTAGCAGAGAGACAGTTGGAGATACGAGTGAGGAGAGCAGGGGAGAGGTCTGGAGAGGAAAGATAGATTTGGGTGTCATCAGCATAGAGATGATATTGGAAGCCAAAAGAACTAATGAGCTTACCTAGTGAGGATGTATAGAGAGAGAAGAGAAGAGGACCAAGGACAGAACCTTGGGGTACACCTACAGTTAGTGGAAGTGAGGCGGAGGTGGAGTCATGAGAGGAGACAGAGAATGAACAGTCAGAGAGGTAGGAAGACAGCCAAGAGAGGGCAGTGTCACGCAGACCAATGGAGTGAAGGATTTGCAGTAGGAGAGGATGGTCCACAGTGTCAAAAGCAGCAGAGAGATCAAGTAGAATAAGAATAGAGTAGTGTCCCTTAGATTTAGCAGCATGGAGGTAATTGCATACTTTTGTAAAGGCAGTTTCAGTGGAGTGGAGAGGACGGAAGCCTGACTGGAATGGGTCAAGTAGTGAGTGTGAGGAAAGAAAGGAAATAAGGCGGTTGTAGACAATACGCTCAAGGAGTTTGGAGGCAAAAGGGAGGAGAGAGATGGGTCGGTAGTTGGAGAGAGTGTTTGGATCAAGGGTAGGTTTTTTAAGAATAGGAGAGATGAGTGCATGCTTGAAGGCAGAGGAGACAGTGCCTGATGAGAGGGAGAGATTGAGAAGGTGGGAAAGATGGGAACAAGCAGAAGGAGAGAGGTAGCGGAGGAGGCGGGAGGGGATAGGGTCAAGTGGGGAGGTGGTGAGGGGACAGGAATGAATGAGGGCCATGACTTCCTCTCCATATGCATGGGAGAAAGATGTCAGAGTTGGTGGGAGGGATGGGGAGGGGTGGTAAGGGATGGGAGAAAGCTGGTTACTGATGGTCTGGTGTGATGTGATGTATGGAGTCAATTTTGGATGTGAAGTAAGTGGCAAAGTCAAGAGCAGAGAGTGAGGAAGGGAGACGAGGTGGAGGTGGGCAGAGGAGTGAGTTGAGAGTGGCAAAGAGGCGTCGGGGGGTTGGAAGACTGGGAGGAGATGAGGTTCTTGAAGTATGACTGTTTAGCAAGAGAAAGGGCAGCACTGAAGGATGAGAGCATAAGTTTGAAATGGAGGAAGTCTGCCTTAGAGCGTGATTTCCTCCAGTGACGCTCAGCAGTACGTGAGCATTTTTGCAGGTATCTGGTGCATTTGGTGTGCCAGGGTTGAGGTGTTAATTTGCGAGGGTGAATAGTGGTTGGTGGAGCAACAGAGTCAAGAGCAGAAGTGAGGGATGCATTGTATATGGAAGTGGCTTGTTCAGGGCATGAGAGAGAGAGAGAATAGGAGAGAGAAGTGAGTCAAACAGGGAGGAAAGGAATGTGGTGTCAATAGCCTCAATGTTACGCTTAGTGATGGTAGCCTTGGGAGGTAGAGATAGGGAAGTCGAGAGAGATAGGTTAAAGGAAAGCAGGTGGTGGTCAGAGAGGGGAAATGGGGAATTGGAAAAATCAGAAATATCACAGCGGTGAGTGAAGACCAGATCCAGTGAGCTCCCATTCACATGGGAGGGTGAGGAGGTCCACTGGGAGAGACCAACTGAAGAGGTGAGGTTAAGGAGTTTAGAGGCAGGGGATTGTGTGGGGATGTCAATAGGGATGTTAAAATCGCCTAGGATAATGTAGGGAATGTCAGAAAAGAGGAAGTGAGGAAGCCAGGAAGCAAAGTTGTCGATGAATTTGGAAGCAGCACCAGGGGGGCGGTAAATGACAGCTACTCTAAGATGGACTGGTTGGAAGAGGCGTATAGTATGGACCTCAAATGTTGAGAATGTAAGGGATGGTTCTGGTGGTATGAGTTGGTAGGAGTAACTAGAAGGTAAAAGGACACCAACACCACCCCCATGGCGACCCCAGGTTGGGGTGTGTGTGTGTGTGTGTGTGTGTGTGTGTGTGTGAATGCGAGGCCTCCAGCACATTTAGGAATTTCTTGGAGACTAATGCTGGTTATGCACTATGCTGTACAATATGTTGGACGATGCTGTGATCCATAATGTATTACAATGACCATCATATATTGTATACCCTCAATTCCACCCATTACCCATTGGATGTTCTGCATGTCCAATGAGACAATTCCACGTCCAGCTCGGTATTGTTACACGGAGCATGTAACGGTATATTGTATTGTCATAGAGCAGATCGTCTAGTTCTTACAGCAATTCTATTAACAGATTCATGGCATTGCTGCATCACTGGGTTGTTTAGGTTTGTACCCAGCTTTAACATACCTAGCCCCCATGGGTGGTCTTCTGTATGCCGAATGTCGGGATACCGGCGCACAGTATACCGGGGCCGGAATCCCGACACCCGGCATACCGACAACTATTCTCCCTCGTGGAGGTCCACGACCCCCCTGGAGGGAGAATAAAATAGTGTGGCGCACGTAGCGCGCCACCGTGCCCGCAGAATAAAGTTACACAACACAATTTCAGATGAATGTACTGAAGTATTGTATGGTCTTTTAGGTGAGTGATTTTCATCAGAAACCACTAAACGGTAGCAGAGTAAAGTGCCAAGAGATTTGTTGAAAGATTGAGTGCACCTTTACTGCATAACAGATACATATTTTATATGATGGTGGATAATACATTCCTAGATTACATATATTTTACAAATGAGAACCTGACACCATCGCTTGAGAGTGGTGAGAACTAGCTTTTGTTTAATGCTTCACACCTAAAATTACAGAGAAATAGAAAATCTAATAACAGTGCTTGACAGTGGTGCGAATAGGCTTGTCTTTAATGCTTCAGAGACAAAGTTGCACAGGAGTGTGATTGCTAATATAACCACCTCTCCTCTACGTCGAAGCACATTATTCTCTGGTCAGTCCCAGGAGGCTTCTGACTGCAGTAGTTGGGATCAACTGCGCATTATAGATCTGTTTCATTTCTCTACCAACTGGGATTACATTTTTTCTTAGATCTCGGTTGGATTGTTACATTAGTCAGTTGATTTTTTCCCCCCATTAATTTGATCAAAAGTGGTTGTGCACAACTTACATAATTGTATATGATTTTTCTTTTATTAATAGTAAGCATTATTTGTTTCTTTTGACATAAATTGCTTCTAATATTTTACTGATATATTGTAGAACAAGTGTGAAAGCTCACATTTACATATCGATGCCAACAGTGACCTTGGTTCCTCTCTTTAGAACATGCTAATGTTTCTACCTCCGTGGATGATACCACGTAAACTGACAAATCTATGCACTTCCATGTTCACAAGACTATAGGTCCATGATGTACTAAAATGTTATGGGTGCATTTGGTGCGTGGGGAGTATGTCAGTGGAAGCTGCAGGAGGGATAAGTTGAGTTTAAAACTAGGGTTACTTTATGATTTGAATTAAAGATGATAGTTTGTGACCTTTGCTGTTTTTTTAATCCACAGTTGCTACAAAACTGGCTGATACTGCTTAAAATTAAACTATATCCACTGTAGTGTTAGCCTCACACACTGAGAAAGCACAAAGTGAAGTCAGGCAATTGTCTCAATAATACAGGGGTGTGTGGTACATCATGATAGATGGAAGATGGCCATATACTGTATTTGTCAATTTACGAGTTTGCTAGCAGGCTCCACTAACATAAAATCCGGTCATACGAAACAGATGGAACTCGTCCAACATTGACACCCATTTCTCCTTTGTGATCAGCTTGCATATCCCTATAGACTAATTTATTGTGATAAGCAATTTGAATATTTCTAGGACAAAATTTACACCCGAACACAAAGTATCCAGCTCATATGAAAGCAACCTATGACTAGTAGCGTCACTTGGGTCATTGAAACCAATTGCACCAAACAGACCAGCCAAGTGCAACCAAAAAGGGATGGTGCTCTCGCAGGAAGGTGCATGACCCCGCATCATGCTCCTGTTTTCATCACTCTGGGGCGTGCTCAGCATTCCCAGAGATTCTGTTCTGCCCCCAGAGACTCTCTGTACTGCCAGCACCTCCTTAATGACAGGAGCCAGATCCTACACGATAATGTCACATTGCGGCAACCAGTTCTCGATTAATGAGGAGGAGCCGGCATTTTGGTGTGACACCCGGAGTGGATCCCACTCCCTAGTGATGTCAGTGCCTATGAGCTTAAGATTTCTTAGAAGCAGCAAAAAGTGGAGACAAAGTGATAACATTTAGTTATATAACTGAGTAAAAAAATAAGCTTTCCAGGTGGGAAGCGGTTAAGATACCATCCCACAGGATCCTGGCGATCACAATGCCGATGTCGGAATCCTGCACAGTGCTACAATGCTAGCGCTGGAATGGCGGCACCGGAATACCTGCGAAACAGGCTATTCTCCCTCTGTGGGTGTCCACGACACCCACAGAGGGAGAATATAGCCTGTGGCCAGCGCAGCGAGCCACCGTGCCCGCAGCGTGGTGAGCCCACAATGGGCTTTCTAGCGCTCGCCCCGCTACTAGCATACTGGTGGCCGAGATGCCGCTGTCTGTATACTGACGGCCCGGCTACCGAAAATTCATAATGAACCCTCCCAGACTACTTGAGTTGTTTTGGTTTTTATAAATAAACCGTGCCTGATTATATGAATTAGCTAATATTAAAAGCTCGCACCTAATCAATGAGGAAATAAAGAATGTCACTTTAATACCAGGACGTCAATAAAATATTAAAAACATAATAACATGAACAACATTAACATTGTAACATATTCTGAATTTGTTTGGAGCCATAAATAGTTAATTTTATTCATGCAGTTTATACACCTAAGCTTTAATAACAGTTAAATATTCCCCCTAGGCGATTACACTGGACGGATTCCCACTCAAACCCACTGGCAGGGAGCACGGATTCAGGAATCCTTCCTATCCACAAAAAACATCTGGCCACATTCCTATCCCAGCATATGCATGTGTCGGTGAATAGAAAAATCTCCTTCATTTACAATATTAGGCTTTTATTCCTACAGACGACATTGTTATTGCGTTAGTATCTGGGGCTTAAAAAGACAATGCTGTATGATTTGATGCAAAAATATAATGTCATTTCAGTGAGATCACATTTTCTGCTTTAAACTGCAATTTCTTCCAGTTAAACTCTACAGTATATCAAATCAACATACGAAATGTAAATCACATGTACATAGGTTTTTGGTTGTATTTTACAGAGATGAGAACCATTCACTCCATGGGTGGGGTAAATTTAAAAGCAAACCACAAGATTTTTCTATTTAATTCTGCATTAACAAAAGTACAGGGTATCAGCACTACAATATAATTCATGTGTGGTTTGTGTGACATCATTGAATCATAAGAATATGGGGATCACATAGGGAATGTCAAGGGTTGGTGTTCTCTGTGTTTTATAAGTTTCATTTGAAACTGTAAGGTTTTACTTTGTCTTTTAAATGTTCTTATGCATTTTTATAATTAAATTTTTTTTCAATGACTACAACGATTGACATCTGGTTTGTCACAAAAATCAATCCATAGCTAGTATCTTATGTATCTGTAAGCCTGTCACAACATGAAATGGTAACTGCACAGCTGTTACATTGCAATGGCTCCAGTACTGAGGGTTGTGCCACTACCAACCATATGTTAATTATATCAATTACATCAGCTATTAAATCACAGAGCATGAATGCAAGTAAACATAGGCGGCCTGATTCAGAGTTGTACACAAACCTGATGGTTTGTGTACAACTCCGATAGTGAGATGAGCAGATCGTTGTGCCACAGCATGATTGACCTGCAGTGGCCATTTGGGGCAGCAAAAGGGCAGCATTGGAGAAAATGGGGGCATGTTGCCCATGTTTTCTGGGTTTGCGTCCGTGAATATACCTGCCATCCTGAGTAACCTGAAAATTACTCAGATGACCGATGTTAACACGTGCGCATACCACACGTCTTCTGATCCATCCTTTATAGTAAGAAGACATGCCCCTGAGAGTCTCCACAGCTGGGTGAGATTACATTACAGAGACCGATGACCCTGCAAGTTCCACCGCATCTACACCGCTATACCGCTGTATGTGTGCCAGTGTGTGCATACTCCACTGCCACCACTGTATGTATACACACAGGTGTGTGCTCCCTGTTTGTCTACAAACCACCTGTGCTGCCCCATACATTCCAAGATGGATCTGGGATATCAATTATATGTGTATTGTGTACCTGTTGTACATACCCGCTGTATTACCCCTGTGTCATCCTGCAACCCTGTTCTACCTTGTTAATAAACCACAGACCTGGTTAAGTTATCTATTTTGTGGACTGACCTACAACACACACCACTGCCACCTATACCATCTATAAGTTGAGGTCTGCCAAAAACACTGGATATATGATGTCCTGTGACATGTTTGATATAAGATATGTGGTAAATGGGAATACAGATTGCTATGGGTGCAGTGCATTGCATTTATAATATGTGGGAGCGATTATGGTGGTCATTCCGAATTGTTCGCTAGCTGCAATCGTTCGCTGTGCAGTGATGAGGCAAAAAAATGGCACTTCTGCGCATGCGTATGCGGTGCAATGCGCATGCGCAACGTACTTTCACAACGGCCGATGTAGTTTTACACAAGGTCTAGCGAAGCATTTCAGTCGCACTGCTGGCCGCATAGTGATTGACAGGAAGTGGGCGTTTCTGGGTGTCAACTGACCGTTTTCAGGGAGTGTTCGAAAAAATGCAGGCGTGCCAGGAAAAATGCAGGCATGCCAGGAAAAATGCAGGCGTGGCTGGCCGAACGCAGGGCGTGTTCGTAACGTCAAAACAGGAGTCTGAAGTGATCGCAAGCGCTGAGTAGGTCTGAAGCTACTTTGAAACTGCACAAAATTATTTTGTCGCCGTTGTGCGATCCTTTCGTTCGCACTTCTGTTAAGCTAAAATACACTCCCAGTGGGAGGTGGCATAGTATTTGCACGCCTGCTAAAAACGGCAAGCGAGCGATCAACTCGGAATGACCACCTATATACATTGTATTACACAACGGGGAACTGCTGTAAATTTGTGTAACATGATTGGCAGAAGTAACCTCATACCAACCAGTCTCTGCTTTGGAAGCTTCCTCCGTTGGTCATGTTGGTTAAGCATCTGGAGAGACACATTTTGCGACAGCATTGGTGCCAGTTGCATAACTAGAAATTTTTCTTCCCCAAGCTAAAAAATTCCCAAGCACCCCCCCACCTCACCATTGTCCTTAGAAAAGAGAATAATTTACACACTCCATCAAAAAGGGGACGTGACCTCATTAAAATGGGTATGGCTTCACTGCAAAGGGCGTGGCATTGCAGTAAAAGACTACCTTCTACCCCAGTTTTGCAACCTGCACATCCAGACATTGGCCACCGCAGGAAAAAAAATAATCCTGATTCATGCCCCTTACATTATTTGTAATTTTTCCTCCTTATAGTAATGCCCCTTACACATTATGCCACACACTGCAATGGCCCTTAAACATTATGCCACACACCAGAATACCCATTATACCACACACCGTAATGTCCGTGCTACATTATGCCACACACCGCAATGCCAGTTATACATTATGCGACACATCGCAATGCCCTTTATACATTATGCCACACACTGCAATGCCCATTATACATTATGCCACACACCGCAATGTCTGTGATACATTATGCCACACACCACAATGCCCTTACACATTATGCCCTACAGTAAGGCTTCTAATTACTTTTAAATTACCTGCTCATTGCCAGGGGTTTCATGCTCTTGGTTCCATGCATGGTGTCAGTGGTTTTCATGCTCACGGTGTCATGCTCATTGCCAGGGGTTTCATGCCCTGGGTATTATGCTCATTACCAGGGGTTTCATGCACTGAGTGTCAAGCTTGTTGCCAGGGGGTAATGCTCATTGCCAAGGGATTCATGTGCTGGGTGTCATGCTGGTTGCCAGGTGGTAATGCTTGTTGCCAGGGGTTTCATGCACTGGGTGTCATGCTTGTTGCTAGGGGGTAATGCTTGCTGCTAGGGGTGTGTAATGCTCATTGCCAAGGGGTTTTCATGCTCACTGCTAGGGTGCCGCGGCCGCCAGCGCTATGTGCTCCTGGGTCCCGGCCGGCACTTTCCGGCATTTAGATGCTAGAGGTCAAGTATGTTCTCTAGCATGTCTCCTCCATGGCGGTGGCCATTTTGGGAGGGACATTTAGCAGATTGACATGCGGATGGCTAGTCCACATGTCAACCTGCACTAAATCAGCGGCGCAGCCCTGCACCTCAAAGACTCCGTAGTGGCTGGGGGGGGGGGGGGGGTGGTAGTTACGCCACTGCCTCTTGTTACTACACTGATGCAGACGAATCTACATGGAGTCAGAATAGTGGCAGTGATGGCTCAGGGTCACATCACAACTGATACATTGTTCTTTGATTAAAATAATTAGCTAAAGTTCAGCAGAGGGTGTCACTGGTGTATCTATAATGGGAGCAGTGTGTCCGGTGCACATAAGCCCTTGGGTCCAGAGGGGGCCCCCACTGCACACACTGCACCTATTTCTTCTATACTTATCTTTCCGGCGTCCAACGGTGACTGTGTGTGGGCCCCCTCCTCTCCCGTAGCCGTCACCGCTGCTGCTAGCACACTGAGCGCTAGAGACTCTGGCACCGTGCCAGAGTCTACAGCGCATGCGCAGGACTCCAGAAAAATGGTGCGGCGGACATTTTTCAGAGTCCTGCGCATGCGCTGTAGACGCTGGCACTGTGCCAGAGTCTCAGCGCTGAGAGCGCTAGCAGTGGCAGTGACGGCTACGGGAGAGGAGGGGGCCCACACACGGATCCCCTCCTCTCTAGAAACGCCGCTGGAGGGTGTGTTAGGTCTGTTACCTCTATTTTAATAACATCTTTAGTAACCACGAGTGGTTGTTGCATGTTTCTTTATTATAGAACTGCAGGAAACACATTGCACAGAAGATAGATTAATACACCAACTATAAACATCACAAAAATGAGTCATCTTTCCTTCACCCGAACACTTACAACTTAAAACACACTTCTCCCATCTTAGATAAATGCAGAAATTTTTTTATCACAATACAATGTATATGTTACCTGAGAAGGCTACAGAAAAATTATTTTGTGTGCCTTCTGAACATGGGCTCTCATTCTGAGTTGTTCGCTCATTACGATTTTCGCTCTGCTGCAATTTGCTGGTAAATGCGCATGCGCATGGTACGCAGTGCGCATGCACTTAGTTATTTAACTAAAAACTTAGCAGTTTTGCTGTTGTTCGTGCGGTGCTTTTCAGTCGCACTGCTGATCGGTGAGTGATTGACAGGAAAGGGGCGTTTCTGGGTGGTAACTGAGCGTTTCCGGGAGTGTGCTAAAAAACGCAGGCGTGTCTGGCAAAAATGCAGGAGTGGCTAGAGAAACGGGGGAGTGGCTGGCCGAACGCAGGGTGTGTTTGTGATGTCAAACCAGGAACTAAACGGACTGAGGTGATCGCAGTCTAGGAGTAGGTCTGGAGCTACTCAGAAACTGCAGGGAATTATTTAGTAGCAGTTCTGCTAATCTTTCGTTCGCAATTCTGCTAAGCTAAGATACACTCCCAGAGGGCGGCGTCCTAGCATTTGCAATGCTGCTAAAAGCAGCTAGCGAGCGAACAACTCGGAATGAGGGCCATTGTCTGGGTAATGAGCATTTATTGCTACACATAACTGGCTTTGACAAATATAAAAAGATACAGGCACTGGTGTATTTATAATGCATACCTCCCAACATTCTGTAGAGAGGAAGAGGGACACTAGTGCCTGATTTTGAAAAGGGGTGTGATCTGTGTGAAAGGGGGCGTGGTTTCACGGGAGTGCCACGATCGCGAGTCATGCCCTGTTTTCGTCACTGAGGGGGCATGCCCAGCGCTCTGTGAGCTGCTGGCATGTCCCCTCTCCCTCTGTCTCCATTGCATAGACGCCTTTTCACATGTCTGGAAATCAGGACAGCTGGGAGGTATGATAATGGGTGCAGAGTGTGCAGTGCACATGGGCCCTCGGGATCCGGGAAGGCCCACAACACACACCATGCACCCATGTTTTTCAATACTTACCCTCCGGAGTCAGCAGCAGAAATCACCAGGGAAATTGCACAGCGGCACATTTTCCCTGCATTTTGCACATGCACAGTAATAAAACCATTTCATGGAGGCCTGTACAGAGGCAGGACGACACTCATAGAGACTGGTAAACCAAAGAAAATCAGCACAGGATGCTGTAGCTGTTTGTCAACATTTCAGAGTTAGACTGTCTCCATCTCAAAAATAAAATTCGGCTCATCGGGGGAGGTTTCTAGGTTCTCGAACCTTAGTGACCCTAGTGCCCAGAGTCTACAGTGCATCTGGCTAGAGTGGAGGGGCCCAGACAGAGTCTGCACATGGGCCTCCTCCTCTCTTGAAGCACCCCTGGATACAGGTTTACAATACATTTCTGAATCTAACTGCTGCCAAGGCTCCGGACAAAGCAGACACTTTTTTTTATACAGAGCCAGCAGACAATGTACATCCTAAAGTCCTAGTTAAGAAGTTTGATGATTTACACCTGTCAGTGAAAACTTTAATTATGGAAAGACACATGTTAATACAGCAGTGGAAGAGCCCAGTGAATATACATGTTGTTATATGTTGCACAGCTCAAACTGCTGATAAAGAAATGTGATTACCGTATGGTACACTGACAAATGAGTTTATTAGAGACAGGATAGTCTGTGAGATCCAAACCACTGTGACACACTGACCCTTCTTACATGAAAAGGGACCGACATTAGAGACTACAGTACAGATATACATCCTTAACAAGCAATCCAAAAACAGTGCCCAGGAATTTAATAATAATAACTAGCCTGGTGTATACAACATTCAGCATCAATCCCAGCAGTAAAACACTATAAATTGTGACGTCGCCATTCTTCTGAGCATCAGAAATGTCCTGCATTTAATAAACACTGCAATGCTTTTGACAGAATGGTGCAAACCAAAACCCAAGACTGAAGATGGACAGTTCCATGCACCAAACCCAAATAATCCGCCACACAGAGATGACACTATAGAGTCGGCACCAGCCCCTGGGTTTCATTGTGAAAGTGTTGACATCAGAACTTAGAAAGGTAAATATTTACATCCACTGCAGCAAAGAAACCCATAATGATATCAGAATTTTATTGACACTGGCACCAAGGGTAAGGTAATGTCAAAGGACCTACTCCTACGCAGAAATCTGAGGATACAAGTAGACCATACTTACGTGTTGAATCTTATTCCATATAGTGGTCAGGGTATCAAGACCATCGGCATGGCCACAATCATTACTACAAGTTGCACTTTCACATAGTGGACAGTGATGTCAAGCTGCTACTTGGTTTTACTGGACAGTGTAAAAAAGAGGTGCATGTCATGCAGCAGCACACTCCAGGAATAAAAGAATTTGCAGACCTGTTTGACAAATAGTACCACTGGAAATCTGCCTATAACTTTTCACATGTGCCCAGACAATTCAGTCACACCAAAAGTATATGCTCCCTGGGGGGTACTAGTCACCATGATGGACAAAGTGATTGCAAAACTCAGCAGCATGACTGCACTAGTAGTAATTGTCACTATGGAGAAAGCTACTAAGTGGGTTTCCCAATAGGTGTCTCTTTTCAAGAAGGATGGGTCTGTGCACATCTGCATGCCTCAGTATATTTGAACAAGGCTGTCATGAGATCACACCACTCTGAGAACTGTGGAATAAGACATGCTTAAGGTTTTCATGACTGCTAAGTGTGGATTCTGACAAATTACTCTGGACAATAAATCATCTATCCTCATTACATTTCTGAGTCCAGTGGACAGATATGTGTTCCTGTGGATGCTATACTGCATAAGGTCTTCTATTGCAGAATGCAACATCTCTTTGATGATTACCCTTGTTGGATCATTGTGGATGACATACTAACTTGGGGTTCTACCATGGAGGAGCGTGGACATCATGGATGATGCTGTGGTTAGCATAACTGCCTCATCGCACTAAGGTCATAAGTTTAATTCCTGGTCATGGCCCATCTCTCTGGAGTTTGTATGTGCTCTCAGTATTTTCATGGGTTTCCTCTGCTTACTCCAGTTTCATTACACACTCCAATAACATACTGCTAGGTTTATTGGCTTCTGACAGAAAAATGAACCCTAGTGTGTGCCCAAGAAATGCTGCCATCTGGAAGTGGTGTATCAGCGTAGTTAAGAGCTCCAAGTTCTTTGTACCCTCTCTCATGCATTCCTGCCTTACTTGGATGTTTCTGAAAGTGACAATTTTGATGTCATGGAGATGGATGTACAGGATGAGTATCCCTTATCCAAAATTCAAAATCACACATGTCTGGTTCCCCTACTGAGATAATAACACATATACTGTATATGTATATTACATTATATATCTATATAATATATTTATATATACACATAATATATAATATATATGTCATTATCTCAGTAGGGGACCCACAAATTTGGGATTTTGAATTTTGGATAAGGGATACTCAACCTGTATTTTCACTGAATTGTCTACAGAAGCTTTATTATGTACTGTAACTTGGAATTACCAACTCTACCGCTGGTTTTTCTTGATTGTTGTCCTTCTACCTCCTTGGTGTTTTCTCATCATTTACACCCATTTTTTGCCATGCATGATGAACTCATCTTTTCTGACAGTGTCCTCATAAGGGATCAATGTTTTGACATCACCTATGCTCTATATACTGTAGCTTCTATGCCACACAGATTCAGCAGGGGCACCCAGGGCATGAGGCTGCCAAGTACAGGGCAAAAAAGATCCTCTTTAGGCCTTCTATGTAAGCAGACATAGACCATAATGTGGCTGCTTGCACGCCATGCAGTGCCTTCTGTGCTTCTTTTGCCAAGGAACCTCTCACTATCCATGAAGTTCCCATTCTCTCCTGGTCCATTGTTGCAGCTGACATTTTGGAGCACCTTGTAGTGCAAGATCCATATTCTGAAAGGTTTGAGGTGGACTATATACCCAGCTTAGCAAGCACTTCAGTCATTAATAACCTAAAGAGATACTTGTCAATACATGGCAACAGCTACAGTATACACAGACAACTCCATGCAGTTCACAAGTACTGATTTCAAGAACTTTACATCTCAATGGGACATCACTCTCAAGTCCTTGATACACTTTCACAAGCAAGGTCCACTTCCCTCATGTGCTTTTACACCTCTTACTTAACCTATCTTATTATTCAATACTCCCTTTGATGGTACGAAATCCCTCGGTTTTCTGCCACCCTGATACTTATTTCAGTGCTGTTTACTGATGCAGCTATGTTTATATACCCTGTACTTGTCCTATATTGTATTGAACTGTAAGTCACTGTCTTTATGTTTTGCTTATTTGTTTACTCTGTAATTGGGCGCTGCGGATCCCATGGTGCGCCATTTAAATAAAGGATAATAATAATAATAATAATAATAATAATACCATCAAATAGGCTTTCTGAAAGGGCAGTTTGTTATGCTAAGCACTTGCCTGAGAAATGCCCAAGAGATGGTTCAGACATGTTGTTGGTGCTTTTAAATCAAAGCAATCTCCAAGAGATGGACTTACCTCTCCTCTACAGCATTACCTCTCCATGTGCACTCGTACTGTAATTAGAGATGTGCACCGGAAATTTTTCGGGTTTTGTGTTTTGGTTTTGGGTTCGGTTCCGTGGCCGTGTTTTGGGTTCGAACGCGTTTTGGCAAAACCTCACCGAATTTTTTTTGTCGGATTCGGGTGTGTTTTGGATTCGGGTGTTTTTTTCAAAAAACCCTAAAAAAACAGCTTAAATCATAGAATTTGGGGGTCATTTTGATCCCAAAGTATTATTAACCTCAATAACCATAATTTACACTCATTTTCAGTCTATTCTGAACACCTCACACCTCACAATATTATTTTTAGTCCTAAAATTTGCACCGAGGTCGCTGGATGACTAAGCTCAGCGACCCAAGTGGCCGACACAAACACCTGGCCCATCTAGGAGTGGCACTGCAGTGTCACGCAGGATGGCCCTTCCAAAAAACACTCCCCAAACAGCACATGACGCAAAGAAAAAAAGAGGCGCAATGAGGTAGCTGTGTGACTAAGCTCAGTGACCCTAGTGGCCGACACAAACACCTGGACCATCTAGGAGTGGCACTGCAGTGTCACGCAGGATGGCCCTTCCAAAAAACACTCCCCAAACAGCACATGACGCAAAGAAAAAAAGAGGCGCAATGAGGTAGCTGTGTGAGTAAGCTAAGCGACCCTAGTGGCCGACACAAACACCTGGCCCATCTAGGAGTGGCACTGCAGTGTCAGGCCGGATGGCCCTTCCAAAAAATACTCCCCAAACAGCACATGACGCAAAGAAGAAAAAAAAGAGGCGCAATGAGGTAGCTGTGTGACTAAGATAAGTGACCCTAGTGGCCGACACAAACACCTGGCCCATCTAGGAGTGGCACTGCAGTGTCACGCAGGATGGCCCTTCCAAAAAACACTCCCCAAACAGCACATGACGCAAAGAAAAATGAAAGAAAAAAGAGGTGCAAGATGGAATTGTCCTTGGGCCCTCCCACCCACCCTTATGTTGTATAAACAGGACATGCACACTTTAACCAACCCATCATTTCAGTGACAGGGTCTGCCACACGACTGTGACTGAAATGACGGGTTGGTTTGGACCCCCACCAAAAAAGAAGCAATTAATCTCTCCTTGCACAAACTGGCTCTACAGAGGCAAGATGTCCACCTCATCATCATCCTCCGATTCATCACCGTGTACATCCCCCTCCTCACAGATTATCAATTCGTCCCCACTGGAATCCACCATCACAGCTCCCTGTGTACTTTGTGGAGGCAATTGCTGCTGGTGAATGTCTCCATGGAGGAATTGATTATAATTCATTTTAATGAACATCATCTTCTCCACATTTTCTGGAAGTAACCTCGTACGCCGATTGCTGACAAGGTGAGCGGCGGCACTAAACACTCTTTCGGAGTACACACTTGTGGGAGGGCAACTTAGGTAGAATAAAGCCAGTTTGTGCAAGGGCCTCCAAATTGCCTCTTTTTCCTGCCACTATACGTACGGACTGTCTGACGTGCCTACCTGGATGCGGTCACTCATATAATCCTCCACCATTCTTTCAATGGTGAGAGAATCATATGCAGTGACAGTAGACGACATGTCCGTAATCGTTGTCAGGTCCTTCAGTCCGGACCAGATGTCAGCATCAGCAGTCGCTCCAGACTGCCCTGCATCACCGCCAGCGGGTGGGCTCGGAATTCTGAGCCTTTTCCTCGCACCCCCAGTTGCGGGAGAATGTGAAGGAGGAGATGTTGACAGGTCGCGTTCCGCTTGACTTGACAATTTTCTCACCAGCAGTTCTTTGAACCCCTGCAGACTTGTGTCTGCCGGAAAGAGAGATACAACGTAGGTTTTAAATCTAGGATCGAGCACGGTGGCCAAAATGTAGTGCTCTGATTTCAACAGATTGACCACCCGTGAATCCTTGTTAAGCGAATTAAGGGCTCCATCCACAAGTCCCACATGCCTAGTGGAATCGCTCAGTGTTAGCTCCTCCTTCAATGTCTCCAGCTTCTTCTGCAAAAGCCTGATGAGGGGAATGACCTGACTCAGGCTGGCAGTGTCTGAACTGACTTCACGTGTGGCAAGTTCAAAAGGTTGCAGAACCTTGCACAACGTTGAAATCATTCTCCACTGCGCTTGAGACAGGTGCATTCCACCTCCTATATTGTGGTCAGTTGTATAGGCTTGAATGGCCTTTTGCTGCTCCTCCAACCTCTGAAGCATATAGAGGGTTGAATTCCACCTCGTTACCACTTCTTGCTTCAGATGATGGCAGGGCAGGTTCAGGCGTTTTTGGTGTTGCTCCAGTCTTCTGTACGTGGTGCCTGTACGCCGAAAGTGTCCCGCAATTCTTCTGGCCACCGACAGCATCTCTTGCACGCCCCTCTCGTTTTTTAAATAATTCTGCACCACCAAATTCAAGGTATGTGCAAAACATGGGACGTGCTGGAATTTGCCCATATTTAATGCACACACAATATTGCTGGCGTTGTCCGATGCCACAAATCCACAGGAGAGTCCAATTGGGGTAAGCCATTCTGCGATGATCTTCCTCAGTTGCCGTAAGAGGTTTTTAGCTGTGTGCGTATTCTGGAAAGCGGTGATACAAAGCGTAGCCTGCCTAGGAAAGAGTTGGCGTTTGCGAGATGCTGCTACTGGTGCTGCCGCTGCTGTTCTTGCGGCGGGAGTCAATACATCTACCCAGTGGGCTGTCACAGTCATATAGTCCTCAGTCTGCCCTGCTCCACTTGTCCACATGTCCGTGGTTAAGTGGACATTGGGTACAACTGCATTTTTTAGGACACTGGTGAGTCTTTTTCTGAGGTCTGTGTACATTTTCGGTATCGCCTGCCTAGAGAAATGGAACCTAGATGGTATTTGGTACCGGGGACACAGTACCTCAATCAAGTCTATAGTTGGCTCTGCAGTAATGATGGATACCGGAACCACGTTTCTCACCGCCCAGGATGCCAAGGCCTCAGTTATCCGCTTTGCAGCAGGATGACTGCTGTGATATTTCATCTTCCTCGCAAAGAACTGTTGGACAGTCAATTGCTTGGTGGAAGTAGTAAAAGTGGTCTTACGACTTCCCCTCTGGGATGACCATCGACTCCCAGCAGCAACAACAGCAGCGCCAGCAGCAGTAGGCGTTACACTCAAGGATGCATCGGAGGAATCCCAGGCAGGAGAGGACTCGTCAGAATTGCCAGTGACATGGCCTGCAGGACTATTGGCATTCCTGGGGAAGGAGGAAATTGACACTGAGGGAGTTGGTGGGGTGGTTTGCGTGAGCTTGGTTACAAGAGGAAGGGATTTACTGGTCAGTGGACTGCTTCCGCTGTCGCCCAAAGTTTTTGAACTTGTCACTGACTTATGATGAATGCGCTGCAGGTGACGTATAAGGGAGGATGTTCCGAGGTGGTTAACGTCCTTACCCCTACTTATTACAGCTTGACAAAGGCAACACACAGCTTGACACCTGTTGTCCGCATTTCTGTTGAAATACTTCCACACCGAAGAGCTGATTTTTTTGGTATTTTCACCAGGCATGTCAATGGCCATATTCCTCCCACGGACAACAGGTGTCTCCCCGGGTGCCTGACTTAAACAAACCACCTCACCATCAGAATCCTCCTTGTCAATTTCCTCCCCAGCGTCAGCAACACCCATATCCTCCTCATCCTGGTGTACTTCAACACTGACATCTTCAATCTGACTATCAGGAACTGGACTGCGGGTGCTCCTTCCAGCACTTGCAGGGGGCGTGCAAATGGTGGAAGGCGCATGCTCTTCACGTCCAGTGTTGGGAAGGTCAGGCATCGCAACCGACACAATTGGACTCTCCTTGGGGATTTGTGATTTAGAAGAACGCACAGTTCTTTGCTGTGCTTTTGCCAGCTTAAGTCTTTTCATTTTTTCTAGCGAGAGGCTGAGTGCTTCCATCCTCATGTGAAGCTGAACCACTAGCCATGAACATAGGCCAGGGCCTCAGCCGTTCCTTGCCACTCCGTGTGGTAAATGGCATATTGGCAAGTTTACGCTTCTCCTCCGACGATTTTATTTTAGGTTTTTGAGTCCTTTTTTTACTGATATTTTGTGTTTTGGATTTTACATGCTCTGTACTATGACATTGGGCATCGGCCTTGGCAGACGACGTTGCTGGCATTTCATCGTCTCGGCCATGACTAGTGGCAGCAGCTTCAGCACGAGGTGGAAGTGGATCTTGATCTTTCCCTATTTTTGGAACCTCAACATTTTTGTTCTCCATATTTTAATAGGCACAACTAAAAGGCACCTCAGGTAAACAATGGAGATGGATGGATACTAGTATACTTATGGATGACGAGTGACTGACGACACAGAGGTAGCTACAGCCGTGGACTACCGTACTGCGTCTGCTAGTATAGAGATGATAATGATATAAAAAATATATATATATCACTACTGCAGGTATATATAATATAATGACGGACCTGCTGGACACTGTCAGCAGACTCCTAAACTACTAGTATGAAGAAGATAGAAAAAAAAAACCCACCACAGGTAGGTATACAATTATGGACGAGCACTGACGACACAGACGTAGCTACAGCCGTGGACTACCGTACTGCGTCTGCTAGTATAGAGATGATAATGATATAAAAAATATATATATATCACTACTGCAGGTATATATAATATAATGACGGACCTGCTGGACACTGTCAGCAGACTCCTAAACTACTAGTATGAAGAAGATAGAAAAAAAAACCCCACCACAGGTAGGTATACAATTATGGACGAGCACTGACGACACAGAGGTAGCTACAGCCGTGGACTACCGTACTGCGTCTGCTAGTATAGAGATGATAATGATATAAAAAATATATATATATCACTACTGCAGGTATATATAATATAATGACGGACCTGCTGGACACTGTCAGCAGACTCCTAAACTACTAGTATGAAGAAGATAGAAAAAAAAACCCCACCACAGGTAGGTATACAATTATGGATGAGCACTGATGACACAGAGGTAGCCACAGCCGTGGACTACCGTACTGCGTCTGCTAATATAGAGATGATAAAGATGATAGAGATGAACAAAAAAAATATAACACTACTGCAGGTAAATATTTATATAATATAATGAATGACGGACCTGCTGGACACTGTCAGCAGAATGTGTTTATAGAATTAAAAAAAAAAACACCACAGGAGTGTTTAACTTTTTCAGGCAAACAATATACTGGTGGTCACTGGTCAGTCACACTGGCAGCAAAAGTGTGCACTGTACTCCTGCTATAACTGCACCCCAGTCTCCCCCACAATTCAGCTATGTGAGCAGTGAGCACTCAGCACAGTCAGATATACATAGATATATCATGCAGCACACTGAGGCTGAGCACAGATATGGTATGGAGCGTTTTTTTCAGGCAGAGAACGGATTAAAAAAAACTAGCAAAACTCTGCACTGACTGTACTCCTCCTAACAGCTCTCCCCAATCCTCCCCACAATAAGCTAAGCAGCAATCAGATCAACTAACTACTAACAGTAACTATAAACGGAGAGGACGCCAGCCACGTCCTCTCCCTATCAATCTCAATGCACGTGTGAAAATGGCGGCGACGCGCGGCTCCTTATATAGAATCCGAGTCTCGCGATAGAATTCGAGCCTCGCGAGAATCCGACAGCGGGATGATGACGTTCGGGCGCGCTCGGGTTAGCCGAGCAAGACGGGAAGATCCGAGTCTGCCTCGGACCCGTGTAAAAAGGCTGAAGTTCGGGGGGGTTCGGATTCCGAGGAACCGAACCCGCTCATCTCTAACTGTAATACCAATCTCCAAGTGCTAACTACAGCCACTAGTAAAGTGCAACATACAAATGCTTTTGGTGCATCCTAGGCAATGGGCCAGGCTAATTAGGACAGCTCACTGTGTGATTCACTTGTACCACAATGTTTCCAATGTTGAAAAAGGAAAATGTGGTCTAGCAAGTGCTTTCTGTGTGAGAAGAACTGTTGAAGATAAGATGCTGTAATCAGAGACATGACATGTCGACCTGTCACATTCACTACAGGAATAAAAGTGGAGACTCCTCTGACAGTCAGATGTTTGGTGAGATCAATTTAGTAAAGTGTACTTACTATGGGGCTGAATGCAAAGTGGCAGTAAACTATGGGGCTAATTCAGACCTGATCGCTAGCAAGCGATTTTTGCACTGCTGCGATCAGATAGTAGCCGCCTACAGGGGGAGTGTATTTTAGCTGTGCAAGTGTGCGAACGCATGTGTAGCAGAGCTGCACAAACTGATTTTGTGCAGTCTATGTGCAGCCCAGGACTTTCTCAGCCGCTGCGTTCACTTCAGCCTTTCCGGGACCGTAATTGACGTCAGGATCCTGCCCTGCTGTCACACTCGCGACGCTGTGGCTGCCGCGCTTACCGCTCCGGGTGCGCTGGGTCTCCCGGCGGTCGCCGCCCCCGGTGGGCTCCGTGTTGTTGCATCTTGCTGGCGCTGCCTCCGGCGGGTTCCCGGGGTGTGGGCGCCGCCATTGCACCTGGCATCCACGGGAGCGTGGTGGGCGAGTGACGTCATCGGCCCCTTCCGCCAATTGGGAGAGAGCGGGAAGTTCAAAGGAAGACGCCGTGCAGAGCTCCGGCGCCTGAGTGTCGTCTTTTCTATGATCACCAGTGCTAGCAGCGTTCAGTGAGTTCTCTAACTGAACGTCTCCTGTGTACCAGCGTTTGCAGAGTATCTCTCAGTGGAACATTCCTTGTGGTTCCAGCGTTTGCAGAGTATCACTCAGTGGAACAATCACTGTGCTACCAGCGTTACAGTGTATCACCTAGTGGAACATTCACTGTGCTACCAGCGTTACAGTGTATCACTCAGTGGAACATTCACTGTGCTACCAGCGTTACAGTGTATCACTCCGTGGAACATTCACTGTGCTACCAGCGTTACAGTGTATCACTCAGTGGGACATTCTCTGAGTTACAGTGTTTCTCATAGGGGGACACCTCCTGTGTTTCCTGTATTACATGATATCTCCAAGTGGAACGCCTTCCATACTTCCAGAGTTACACTGAATCTTAAATCCTCATTCATTTCTTCAACATCGCTCACAAGCTTCTCATTCTTCAAACATTGCTCACAAATTCTTCATTCTTCAGTGTGCTTCACCATCGTTCTCAAATCCTCATTCATTTCTTCAGCATCGCTCACAAGTTCTTCATTCTTCTGTGTGCTTCGCCATCGTTCTCAAATCCCCATTCATTTCTTCAGCGTCGCTCACAAGTTCTTCATTCGTCTGTGTGCTTCACCATCGTTCTCAAATCATCATTTAATTCTTCAGCATTATACGCCAGTTACTACGGCTAGTTCTGCATGAGGAAAACCTACATCCGGCCATCCCTGCTCCGGCCCAGCTGTGGTTCCTCTTTCCGTTCATCGGAAGAACCCCCGAGTTCTCAACACTCCGAACCCAGGTCAGTGACAGTATACTCAGGCCTCATGGACCCGGGGGATCGGAACCCAGAATCAAGTGCCATCCAAAACTTAGTTTCCCGAGTTTAGAGTCAGGAGGCAGCACAGTGCCAGGTGATGCAGTATCTCCAGGAATTATCCGGCCGGCTGGATCAAATTCAGGCTTCCCTGGCTCCTGTAGTTCCGGCTCCAGTTCCAGTATCTGCTCCAGTGGTTGCCACCAGTAATGTTCAATCCTTGTCCGGAACCAGGTCACGCCTTCAGCTTCCCACTTCCTCTTGCTATAATGGGAATCCAAAGAATTGCCGTGGTTTTCTCAATCAATGCGAGGTGCATTTTGAACTTCTCTCACACAACTTCCCCACGGATCGGGCCAAAGTGGCATACATTATTTCCTTGCTTGAAGGTTCAGCGTTGGATTGGGTGTCTCCGTTGTGGGAGCGATCTGACCCTTTGGTTTCCAGATACACCAATTTCATCGCGTCATTCCGAAGGATTTTTGATGAGCCCGGCAGAATGACCGCTGCTTCCTCGGACCTGCTCCGAGTAAGTCAAGGCTCCCGTTCAGTGGGACAGTATGTGATTCAGTTCCAGACCATAGCCTCGGAACTACGCTGGAATAATGATGCCCTCTGGGCCGCTTTCTGGAACGGGCTCTCCGACCGTCTAAAAGACGAGCTGGTCACTAGGAATCTGCCAGATTCCATAGAACAGTTGATCTCACTCTGCGTTAAGGTGGATCTCCGCATGCAGGAACGAGGTGGCGAACGTGGTCGGTCAGATCGATCCAGATTCCGGTCTCTCCCATCTAAGCAAATATTTACCCCAAGTTTGGATGAACCCATGCAAATCAATCGATCCCGGCTGTCCCCGGAAGAACGACAGCGCCGTCGTGAGGGTAAACTCTGCCTCTACTGTGGAGCCGCGGATCACTTTATCAAATTCTGCAAGTCCCGTCCGGGAAACGGGCAGTCCTAGCTTGTTCCGGAGAAGTCGAGTTAGGGGTTACATCTAAATCTTCTCCGACAGTGGATTGTTTACTCTCCGTTTCTCTGTATTCTGAGTCTATAGCTAAACCTTTTAAAGCCCTGCTGGACTCTGGGGCTGCAGGGAACTTTGTTTCTCTTTCTTGTGTTCAGAGTCTGGGTTTACAGTTACAGTCTGTCAAACGACCTATTACGTTGACCGCCATCAATGGTACCAAAATATCTAATGGTCTTATTACAAGTCGCACAGAGACAATCAAGCTGCAGGTCGGAGCTCTGAATCAAGAACATCTGGAGTTCCTAGTAATTCCGGAGATGCCATACGATCTTGTTCTTGGTCTACCTTGGCTTAGAATTCACAATCCTCACGTCGACTGGAAGTCGTCACAAATAGTGTCCTGGAGTTCGTTTTGTCACTCTAATTGTCTCACTCCTGTTTACCCGCTCCGTGCATCTTCCAAGTCGGATGAGGAGCTCATTCCAGAGGCCTATCGGGAGTTCACAGACGTATTTTCAGAACAGGCGGCCGATCAGTTACCACCGCATAGACCCTGGGACTGTCCCATTGAGCTTATCCCAGGGAGAATGCCACCTCGGGGACGCACATATCCCTTATCATTACCCGAGACCCAAGCTATGTCGGACTACATCAAGTCTAATCTGCTGAAAGGATTAATTCGCCCCTCTACCTCCCCGGCTGGAGCAGGTTTCTTTTTCGTGAAGAAGAAGGACGGAGGGTTAAGACCATGTATTGATTATCGTGGCTTAAACGATATCACCGTTAAGAACAAATACCCTCTACCGCTTATCACGGAGCTATTTGATAGGGTTCGTGGAGCCCACGTTTTCACTAAACTCGACTTAAGAGGAGCCTATAATTTGATACGTATCCGACAGGGGGACGAATGGAAGACGGCCTTCAATACCAGGGACTGGCATTACGAGTATCTGGTAATGCCGTTTGGCCTCAGCAATGCCCCTGCCGTTTTTCAGGGATTTGTAAATGAAATCTTCTGAGATATGTTATATCAAAGTGTAGTGGTGTACTTGGATGACATTCTGATATTTTCTAAGAATCTTGCAGAGCACAGAGTACAGGTCAAAGAAGTACTTCTTCGCCTATGAAGGAATCGTCTCTACGGCAAGATTTCCAAATGTGTCTTCGAGGTCCCTTCAATTCCATTCCTCGGATATGTCATTTCAGGTACGGAGCTTCGCATGGATCCGGAGAAACTCACTGCCATTCGGGACTGGACTCAGCCTCTCTCCTTGAAAGCGGTACAAAGATTTCTGGGCTTTGCAAATTACTACTGGAAATTTATAAAGGGATTTTCTACCATTGTTGCACCTATTACTGCCCTAACCAAAAAGGGGTCTGACCCAAGTCACTGGTCTTCATAAACTGAAGTAGCATTTGCCCGGTTGAAATCAGCCTTCATGTCTGCTCCGGTACTCCAACAACCAAATTTTTCTAAACCATTCTTCTTGGAAGTTGATGCTTCTTCGGTAGGCATCGGTGCCGTTCTTTCACAGTACTCCTCTGATGGGAAGTTACATCCATGTGGTTTCCATTCTCGTAAGTTCTCTCCTGCTGAACGAAACTACACCATTGGAGATCAGGAGCTTTTAGCAATAAAATCTGCCCTAGAAGAATAGAGGTACTTATTGGAAGGTGCTGAACACCTAATTACGATCTATACCGATCACAAGAACTTGTTGTATATCAAGACGGCCCAGTGCTTGAATTACCGTCAAGCTAGATGGGTGCTCTTTTTCACTGGATTCTCGTTAGTTATTAAGTACCGGGCCGGGACTCTCAACGCTAAGGCTGATGCTCTGTCTCGTTCTTTAACGGCCTCGGATGAGGAGAATTCCTTTGAAAAGAGTTTGATTCTCAGTCCAGTCTCTATTTCAGCAGCTCCCACTACTCTGGGTCCTCCTCCTGGGAGAATGTCTGTACCAGTTGAATTTCGTCCAAAGTTGCTGCAGTGGGCTCATATCTCCAAGTTTTCCGGTCATCCTGGTGTTCAAAAAATGTGTGAATTTCTACGAAGGTCATATTGGTGGGACACCATGAAGAAGGATATACAAGATTATGTCAACTCATGTCCTCAATGTGCTCAGCACAAAACTCTTCGTCTGCCTCCTGCGGGGTTGCTTCGTCCACTGTCCATTCCTAAGAAACCCTGGACCCATATTTCCATGGACTTTGTTACCGAATTACCCCTCTCCAAGGGTTACAATACCATCTGGGTGATTATTGACCGCTTTTCTAAAATGGCACATTTTATTCCGTTGTCCGGGTTACCAACGGCTCCCAAGTTGGCTTTACTATTTATTCGTGAACACTTCCGCCTGCACGGGTTACCTCGGGAGATAGTCTTTGATCGAGGGGTACAGTTCACTGCTAGATTCTGGAGGGCCCTCTGTTCAGCTTTACAAATAAAACTCAAGTTCTCATCTGCTTACCATCCACAAACCAATGGGCAAACTGAACGCGTCAATCAAGATTTAGAGACTTTTCTCCGCGCTTATCTTTCTCCTTCGCAGGACGATTGGGTGGAACTGTTACCCTGGGCCGAGTTTGCCCATAACCATCTGTGTCACTCTTTCACTGGTGAGTCTCCATTCTACATTAATTATGGATTCCATCCACGAGTCCCAGAATTACCCATCTCTCCTTCGGAGGATGTTCCTGCTGCAGCTTCTACTCTCCAGCACTTCAGTCAAATCTGGAGTAAGGTTCATGCTAATCTCAAAAAAATCTCTGGCCGCTACAAATTCTTTGCGGATAGAAAACGGCGAGCAGCTCCTCAATACAAAGTTGGTGACAGGGTATGGCTCTCTACCCGCAATCTTCGTTTAAGAGTGCTCACTATGAAGTTTGCTCCGAGGTTCATCGGTCCTTACCCTGTTTTGCAAGTCCTGAACCCGGTTGTCTGCAAATTGGGGTTGCCTTCCCACTTTCGGGTACCAAATTCTTTCCATGTTTCTCTTCTTCGTCCCCTCATCTTAAATCGGTTCCATTCAGAGCCTCCTAGGCCGACCTCAATAGAGACTGAAGCTGGAACAGAATTTGAAATCAAAGCTATTCTTGACTCTCGTTATCTTCACAAGAATTTACAGTATCTGGTAGAATGGAAAGGTTATGGTCCTGAGGAGAGGAGCTGGGTCAAAGCTTCTGAAGTCACTGCTCCCCGACTAGTCCGGATCTTTCATTCTAAGCATCCACGAAACCAGGAAAGTGTCCAGGGGCCACTCCTAGAGGAGGGGGTACTGCCACACTCGCAGCGCTGCGGCTGCCGCGCTTACCGCTCTGGGTGTGCTGGGTCTCCCGGTGGTCGCCGCCCCCGGTGGGCTCCGGGTTGTTGCGTCTTGCTGGCGCTGCCTCCGGCGGGTTCCCGGGGTGTGGGCGCCGCCATTGCGCCTGGCATCCACGGAAGCGTGGTGGGCGAGTGACGTCATCGGCCCCTTCCGCCAATTGGGAGAGAGCGGGAAGTTCAAAGGAAGACGCTGTGCAGAGCTCCAGCGCCTGAGTATCGTCTCTTCTATGATCACCAGTGCTAGCAGTGTTCAGTGAGTTCTCTAACTGAACGTCTCCTGTGTACCAGCGTTTGCAGAGTATCTCTCAGTGGAACATTCCTTGTGCTTCCAGCGTTTGCAGAGTATCTCTCAGTGGAACATTCCTTGTGCTTCCAGCGTTTGCAGAGTATCTCTCAGTGGAACATTCCTTGTGCTTCCAGCGTTTGCAGAGTATCACTCAGTGGAACATTCCTTGTGCTTCCAGCTTTTGCAGAGTATCACTCAGTAGAACATTCCTTGTGCTACCAGCGTTTGCAGAGTATCACTCAGTGGAACAATCACTGTGCTACCAGCTTTACAGTGTATCACCTAGTGGAACATTCACTGTGCTACCAGCGTTACAGTGTATCACTCAGTGGAACACTCACTGTGCTACCTGCGTTACAGTGTATCACTCAGTGGAACATTCACTGTGTTACCAGCGTTACAGTGTATCACTCCGTGGAACATTCACTGTGCTACCAGCGTTACAGTGTATCACTCAGTGGGACATTCTCTGTGCTACCAGCGTTACAGTGTATCACTCAGTGGGACATTCTCTGAGTTACAGTGTTTCTCATAGGGGGACACCTCCTGTGTTTCCTGTATTACATGATATCTCCAAGTGGAACGCCTTCCATACTTCCAGAGTTACACTGAATCTTAAATCCTCATTCATTTCTTCAACATCGCTCGCAAGCTTCTCATTCTTTAAACATCGCTCACAAATTCTTCATTCTTCAGTGTGCTTCACCATCGTTCTCAAATCCTCATTCATTTCTTCAGCATCGCTCACAAGTTCTTCATTCTTCTGTGTGCTTCACCATCGTTCTCAAATCCTCATTCATTTCTTCAGCGTCGCTCACAAGTTCTTCATTCTTCTGTGTGCTTCACCATTGTTCTCAAATCATCATTTAATTCTTCAGCATTATACGCCAGTTACTACGGCTAGTTCTGCATGAGGAAAACCTACATCCGGCCATCCCTGCTCCGGCCCAGCTGTGGTTCCTCTTTCCGTTCATCGGAAGAACCCCCGAGTTCTCAACACTCCGAACCCAGGTCAGTGACACCTGCAAACGCATGGACACACCTGCATTTTTCCAACCCCTCCCTGAAAACAGTCAGTTGCCACCCAGAAACGCCTTCTTCCTGTCAATCTCCTTGCAATCGCCCTTGCGAACGGATCAAACCCATCTCTGAGCGGTGATCCGCTTTGTGCCCGTGTGACGCGCCTGCGCATTGTGGTGCATACGCATGTGCAGTTCGGACCTGATTGCAGGCTGTGAGAAAACGCAGCCTAGCGATCAGGTCTGAATTACCCCCTATGTACAGTATATACTTGTGTTTGCAGGTGGTAGAGGGCCCAGAATCAGTATGAAGTCAATACTAGCACATGGAAAGCAATCTCAGTTCAAAATTAATGCTTTTGATCAGTTTTAAAGAAGGAAATTACTAAAGGTAATTTGTGTTTTAGAAATTTCAAATACATTTTTTTTTTTAACGGCAATCAGGGTTAATATAATGGAAATAAGGTAATTTAACAGCCATAAATAATTCTCTCTCCATGATATGGTTAAATTAAAATGCACAACAGTAAAGTAGATTCTTGCGACTAACAGGAATGCGACACTCACAGTCATGTTCTCCGCATGTTCAGGGTTGAGCCTGGTGTCTCCAAGCTCCGCCCTCTGCCAGATATCGATGCAGGGCCTGGTCATTGGTCAGTGAACAGTGGGGAACCAGCCATCACCAACCAGGAAGTGTGGCAGTAAGCGGTTTCAGGTGCCAATGATAGGAGCTTGAGTTTAAATCTGGTGTCAGGTGTCGGTGGGAGGAGCCTGGTGGCAGAAAAAAAACAATTACCCACCCACTGCACAGTGGGAGGAGTCAGTAACAGGCGGTTACTGACGGTAAGAGGGAATCCCCTATACTATGAGATACAGGGAACTCTGGGGGGGAGGGGATAAGGTTCTGTATGGGGGGAAAGCACTGTGTGTGGGAGTGAGTTGGGGACACCGTATGCGGATGGATAGGGGAATCTGTGGTAAAGTGAGGAGAGTTGAGGGACACCATTGGATGGAGAGAGGGGTTACACTGTGGACAGGGATGATGTGGCAATAAACTGTACAGGAACTATTCCTGGTAGTCTGGTGGCCTTTTTAAAAAAAGGAAGACTCTTTACTTCTCAGTGGGGGTATGGAGGAAGTGAACAGGCAGGCTGGGACCTAGAGGGATAAACAGGCAGGATAAAGTAATGAATCTTTCACTTTGAAGGGACTGCGATGCCTACTGCCACAATGCAAGGCCACTGCTCCTCTCCGGGGTCTCCTCTTCTTGTCACAGTGGAACTGGTTCCTCCGTTTTGGCTACATTACAGAAAAATGTGATCATCTACAGGTAAATGGGGCTGGAGGGAGAAGGCTGCAGGTGCCAGTTCGTAAGGGGAGTCCTCATGTGGATTTAACACACTCCCATATTAATCATTACACAATGCAACAGCCAGATGTTCCCTTGCTGCCTGCAGTATACAGCTGCACTATAACAGTCTGGAAACCTCTCTTCCTAATTAATTTAAGGGGCATTTTGAAAATGGAATACTGTGCTATGCTTCAGATAGATTTCCCCGAGCATTTCAAGCACGACCATCCTACAGTAAGTAATATGTCTCGTTGTAGACAGTACAAATAATAATTGCTGTGTACCAGGCTCAGACAAAAGCGTTTCTTATATTGTAGTTAAAGCATTCATTTATATTGATCTGAATGGACTTCATCTGACTGTTATTGGCACTGCAGGTAAAATATAGCAAAATTATACTGGTATAAAATGTGGGTTACTACTATTATATAGGAGCAGTAAAGGCACTTGGTTCTGTTGTAATGTGGTTGCCCTGGTAGTTGGCATAATATGGGGTTTGGAGCAGGGTTAGACTGGCTCACAGGGGTACAGGAAAACCCCCAGTAGACCCCATTGCTTAATTCCTACAGTACATTGCCAATATTAATCTGGTACATTATCATGCATTCACTAACAGTATTTATTATATATATTTATCAAGGGGCCCAGACCATGCACTCTCTAAAGGTAAGCGAAACCTATGTGGCAACTGGCCACACACCTCTGTAGTCTGGCCACACACATCCCTAAACAAAGGCCTTTACCATTGCATTCCCCAGGTGGCCCTTCATAGTAGAGATGAGCGGATTCGGTTTTACTCGGTTTTACTCGGTTCTCAAAACCGAATCTTATTGGCTCACGGATGTCACGTGTTTTGGATAGCCAATAAGATTCGGATTTGAGAACTGAGTAAAACCGAGTAAAACCGAATCCGCTCATCTCTACATACCCAAGTCCGACACTGGCATGGGGTTTTATAATGTGATATTGATATTGGCGTCTTCCGTAATGTAGTGTCACAGAACATAGGTATAATGTTAGAGCTGGATTAACAAAAGGGCAGCCTGGGAGGTTTCCAAACACATAGCTGCATATCCATCACAGCGACCCGGTGGCATCATGTGAACAAGAGTTTCTTACTGACATAGCGGGTCATTCCGACCCGATCGCTCGCTGTAGTTTATCGCAGCGCAGTGATCGGGTCGGAACTGCACATACGCCGGTGTTGCTGCCTGATTGACAGGCAGAGGCGATCGCTGGGCAGTAGGGGGTGGCACAGCGGCGTTTGGGGGGCGCGGTCCGGCCAACGCAGGCGTGGCTGGACCATGCGGGAGTCGGGCCGCAGCGGCTGCGTGACGTCACACGCAGCCGCTGCAACCAGGGGCAGAGACGAGTGATTCCCGGTCAGTCGCAGGAGCTGCACTGGCCGGAAATTACTCAACAAGTACAAAAGCATCGCCACTGTGCGATGGTTTTGTACTTGTGCGGGGGGGGGGGGGGGAGCGGACAGACATGCGGGCGGTCTAGCCTTGTGCTGGGCATCCCCCTGCATGTCTGGGAACATGCGAGTTGATCGCTAGCTGCCGTTGTTCGCAGCGCAGTGATCAGGCTAAAAATCGGCACTTCTGCGCATGCTTATGCTGCTCAATGCGCACATGCGACGTACTTTCACATAAGCCGATGCAGTTTCACACAAGGTCTAGCGACGCTTCTCAATCGCACTGCTGGCCGCAGAGCGATGGACAGGAAGTGGGTGTTTCTGGGTGGTAACTGACCGTTTTCGGGGAGTGTGTATAAAAACGCAGGCGTGTCAGATACAAACGCGGGCGTGCCTGAGGAAACGCAGGCGTGGCTGAGCGAACGCAGGCATGGCTGAGTGAACGCAGGGTGTGTTCGTGATGTCAAAACGGGAACTAAACAGTCTGAAGTGATCGCTAGCTAGGAGTAAGTCTCGAGCTGCTCAGAAACTGCACAATCTTTTTTTGTAGCAGCGCTGCGATCCTTTCGTTCGCACTTCTGCTAAGCTAAGATACACTCCCAGAGGGCGGCGACTTAGCGTTTGCACGGCTGCTAAAAGCAGCTAGCGAGCGATCAACTCGGAGTGAGGGCCATGATCGTAGCTATGTTACATTTTGCACAGCTACGATCAACTCTGAATGACCCCCATAATGTGAACTGGGAGAACTACAATAAGTTTTACACATTTGTGGTGCTGGGCATATATACACATTATACCTTTTAATAACAGCACCAGCAAATTATATTGACAATTTATTGTTAGGTACTGGACCCTCACAAGTTATTTGTCCTGGGCCTACGCAAACCTTAAGCCAGCCCTGTATAATGTACACTGTGATGACATAACGTTCAGTTTTCTTTTAAAGAAATATTTAGACAACAGATGTGAGTTTAAAAAGCTTAAAATAAGTGAACTTTCCCTATTGTCTTACTGTATAAATGCTTGGTGATAGGATTTTATTGGGAGTTAAAGTATTTCTTTATTATCTTGGAGAGACAAGCATTAAGTACTCAGAAGGAGAGAGAATATGATACTACAGAGCTGAGGTCAGGTGAATCTACAGTGTGGGAAAGTTTACACATAAAAGCTCATTATCTAACCACAGGACACACTTTTTACACAACTGTACTATGCTTTGTGTGGAATTGCATGGATTTGTAGACCAAGATTACAGCATCTGTGGGTTGCTTGCAAGCACTTGCATCTGCCAATGAGAGGAGTTGTGTGATTCTTGCTAAATACAGATTATGGACATCTAATTTTGTACTGATGTTGTAAAACAATATTTCACTGTGTTTGACAGGATAATTATATTGCGATAATGAGGCATTAAAGGTGCATTTTATAGTCATTTCTGCTTTGCAGGAGTTTGTACAACATTTTTCTCATCAAAACTAACCACCACCTCTGATGTCCCAGAAACCTTTTCTCATTCCAATCCTACACTTTGTCTGATGTCCACTCATTATCCTCATTTCTCATACGTCCTAGAAGATGATGGGGTCCACTTCAGTACCATAGGGTATAGACGGTTCCGCAGGAGCCTTGGGCACTTTAAGACTTTTTCAGAGTGTGAACTGGCTCCTCCCTCTATGCCTCTCCTCCAGACCTCAGTTTAGAAAATGTGCCCAGGCAGACTGGTCGCACTCTAGTGGAGCTCTACTGAGTTTCACTAAAAAGACTTATGTTAGGTTTTTTATTTTCAGGGAGGCTGCTGGCAACATTCTCCCTGCTTCGTGGGACTTAGGGGGAAGAAGCAGGAACCAACTTCCTGAATAGTTTCATGGCTCTGCTTCTTGCTGACAGGACACCATTAGCTCCTGAAGGGTATTGAACACTAGCTGCGGCTATGCGCTCACTCCCACAGCACGCCGTCACCCCCCTAACAGAGCCAGAAGTCAGAAGACAGGTGAGTGTACAGAAGAGAGGATCTTCAGTCATCGTGACGGCTAAAAGGTACAGCGCAGCGGGCGGGAATGCTGCGCACCATGCTACCTATTACACAGGCACAGCAGGGTGCAGGGTGCTGGGGGGGGGGGGCGCCCTGGGCAGCATGAAACCTAATCAAAACTGGCATAAGATGCTGAGGCACAGTCCTAGTCCCCGCCAGTATAAAAAATAGTGTTGAAATTGCTGAGGAGAAATGCGCCATTATGGGGGCAGGGCTTCTTCCTCAGTCAGCCAGCACACTGCTCAGCGCCATTTTCTCCACACAGGCTGCAGGAGAAGAAATGCTGGTCCTCCTGTATCAGGGTGTATATAAGGGGGGTGCACAGTGCTTTTGGTGCTGTATGTTATAATTTGACATTATAAAAGCGCTACAGGTCTCTGTGGACATTTTAGATTACACAGGGATTTTATATTGGCGCTGAGTTGTGATCTGGCAAATCCTTTCTGTGTCCGTCTGACAGATTTTACTGTGGGTCGGTCCCCTATAAGCCCCGGAGTGTCTGTGGTGTGTTTGTGCACGTGTGTGACATGTCTGAGGCAGGGAGCTCTTCCCCTGAGGGAGCCATTTTAGGGACACAGAGTTGTAATGTGGTGGCGCTGCCGGCACACCACGAGCCTGAATGGGTGAAAGAATTACGTGATAGTGTGAATCATATCAGTAAGAGATTGGATAAGTCTGAGTCTCATGCAGAAACCTGGAGAAAATCAGTCAAAGATGTGATTTTTAATAGTTCTGCTTATTCATCCACAGGGGACCCCTCTGGGTCACATAAAAGACCATTTGCACAAATAGTACATACTGATACCGACACGGACTCTGATTCCTGTGTCGACACTAGTGATTCCAGAGGAATAGATCCAAAATTAGCGAAGAACATTCTGTACATTATTATTGCTATAAAGGAGGTCTTAGAAGTTACAGAAGCCCCTCCTTTACCTCAGGAGAAGGCTTACTTTTATAAGGAAAAAAGAATTAACATAACTTTTCCTCCATCTCACGAGCTGAACACTGTCTTTGAGGAAGTCTGGGTAAACCCTGAAAAGAAATTTCAGATTCCCAAAAGAATTCAGGTAGCTTATCCTTTCCCGGCAGAGGACAGGAAAAGGTGGGAGTCACCCCCCGTTTTAGACAGTGCCCTGTCACTTTTAACAAAAAAGGTGATTCTCCCTGCGCCTGGGACGGCTTCCCTAAAGGAGCCGGCAGACCGCAAGTTAGAGACTACGTTAAAATCTGTTTATGTGGTTAATGGGACACTACTCAGACCTACCATTGCTTGTGCGTGGGTGAGTAGTGCTATTGAAAAATGGTCAGAAAACTTGTTATCTGAGATTGACACAATAGATAAAGACGAGATTCTCTTAACGTTGGGTCATATCAAAGACGCTGCTGCATATATGCTAGAGGCCATGAAAAATATTGGGCTTTTGGGATCAAAAGCTGCTACCATGGCCATTTCAGCAAGGAGGGCATTGTGGATTCGCCAATGGAATGCTGACACAGATTCCAAAAGAAATATGGAGGCTCTCCCGTATAAAGGTGAGGCCTTATTTGGAGATGGGCTGGATGCTTTAGTCTATGCGGCTACCGCAGGTAAGTCGACATTCTTGCCGTATACTCCTGCGCCGGCGAAAAAGACACACCACTCTCAGATGCAGTCCTTTCGGCCCAATAAATACAAAAAGGGTAAAGGTCCCCTTTCTTTGCGGGTAGAGGAAGGGGAAAAGGAAAAAAGTCTGCAGCGTCTCCGGGATCACAGGAGCAGAAATCAACCCCTGCTTCTGCCAAATCTTCAGCATGACGCTGGGGCTCCCTTGCGGGAGTCCGCTCATGTGAGGACACGTCTGAAACTTTTCAGTCAGTTCTGGGTTCAATCTGGCCTGGACCCATGGATCTTACAAATTGTATCCCACGGGTACAAACTAGAGTTTCAAGACGTTCCCCCAGGCCGATTTTTCAAATCGGCCTTACCAGCTTCTCTTCCAGACAGGGAAGTAGTAGCAGCTGCAATACAAAAATTGTGTTAGGATCAAGTCATTGTCCTGGTTCCCTTGTCACAACAAGGAGAAGGGTTTTATTCAAGCCTATTTGCAGTTCCGAAGCCGGATGGCTCGGTCAGACCAATCCTAAACCTGAAAAATCTGAATCTCTACCTGCAAAGGTTCAAGTTCAAGATGGAATCTCTGAGGGCAGTGATTTCCAGTCTGGAGCAGGGGGAATTCATGGTGTCAGTGGACATAAAAGATGCCTACTTAAATGTTCCCATTTATCCTCCGCATCAAGCTTATCTGAGATTCGCAGTGCAGGATTGTCATTACCAATTTCAGACATTGCCGTTTGGACTTTCCACGGCTCCGAGGGTGTTCACCAAGGTAATGGCGGAGATGATGGTCCTCCTTCGACAGAAAGGAGTCAATATAATTCCGTACCTGGACGATCTCCTGATAAAAGCGAGGTCCAGAGAAAAGCTGGTACAAAATATTGCACTCTCCCTGACAATACTTCAACATCACGGTTGGATCATAAATTTTCCAAAGTCACATTTGGAACCGATGAGATTGTCCTTTCTGGGGATGATACTGGACACGGAAGTACAGAGGGTATTTCTTCCAGTAGAAAAGGCTCTGGAAATACAGAGAATGGTCAAACAACTCCTGAAACCAACAAGAGTGTTGATTCATCAATGCATTCGGTTGTTGGGAAAGATGGTAGCGGCCTACGAGGCCATACAGTTTGGCCGATTCCATGCCAGAGCATTCCAGTGGGACCTGTTGGACAAGTGGTCCGGATCCCATCTACACATGCATCAGAGGATAATACTGTCATCCAAAGCCAGAATTTCGCTCCTGTGGTGGCTACACAGTTCTCACCTACTAGAGGGACGCAGATTCGGGATTCAGGGCTGGATCCTGGTGACCACGGATGCAAGTCTCCGAGGCTGGGGAGCTGTCACACAGGGGGAAAGCTTCCAAGAAAGATGGTCAAGTCAAGAAACTTGTCTTCACATAAATGTTCTGGAGTTGAGAGCCATTTACAATGGCCTTCTACAAGCGGTGCATCTTCTTCAAGATCAACCCATACAGATCCAGTCAGATAATGTAACAGCAGTCGCGTACATAAATCGTCAGGGCAGAACGAAAAGCAGAAGGACGATGGCAGAGGTGTCAAAGATCCTCCTCTGGGCAGAAAGACATGCAAGAGCTCTGTCGGCAATTTTCATTCCGGGTGTGGACAACTGGGAAGCAGACTTCCTCAGCAGACACGATCTCCATCCAGGAGAATGGGGCCTCCACCAAGAAGTCTTTGCAGACTTGACAGGTCTTTGGGGAATTCCTCAAATAGACATGATGGCGTCTTGTCGCAACAAGAAACTTCAGAGATATTGTTCCAGGTTGAGAGACCCTCAAGCAACAGCAGTGGATGCACTGGTGGCCCAGTGGGTGTTTCGGTCAGTGTATGTCTTCCCTCCGCTTCCACTGATACCAAAAGTTCTCAAAATAATAAGAAGAACAGGAGTTCGGGCAATCCTCATTGTCCCAGACTGGCCAAGGAGGGCTTGGTATCCAGATCTTCAGGAGTTGCTCATAGAAAATCCTCGGCCTCTTCCTCTCCGCAAGGACCTGTTGCAGCAGGGGCTGTGCATGTATCAAGACTTACCGCGGCTACGTTTGATGGTATGGCTGTTGAGCACCGGATCCTAGCCCAAAAGGGTATTCCCAAAGAAGTCATTCCCACTCTTATTCAGGCCAGGAAGGGAGTAACGTCTAAACATTACCACCGTGTTTGGAGAAAATATGTGTCTTGGTGTGAAATCAAGAAGGCTCCAACGGAAGGGTTTCAGTTAGGACATTTTCTCCATTTTCTACAGGCGGATGTGGATGCAGGCCTTCGATTGGGTTCAGTCAAGGTCCAGATTTCGGCTTTGTCCGTTTTCTTTCAGAAACAATTGGCCTCCCTTCCAGAAGTTCAGACATTTGTGAAAGGGGTGCTACACATCCAACCTCCATGTGTGCCTCCTGTGGCACCATGGGATCTTAACGTTATGTTACGATTCCTTCAATCGGATTGGTTTGAACTTCTCCAGGGGATGGAGCTGAAATTTCTCACTTGGAAAGTGGTCATGCTGTTGGCCTTGGCATCCGCAAGACGGGTGTCTGCGTTAGGGGCCTTGTCTCACAAGAGCCCTTACTTGGTTTTCCATGAAGATAGGGCTGAGTTACGAACTCGTCAGCAATTTCTTCCAAAGGTGGTTTCTTCTTTCCATATAAACCAACCTATTGTGGTGCCAGTGGCTACTGACACCTTCGCTGCTTCAAAGTCTCTGGACATTGTCAGGGCTTTGAAAATCTATATAGCCAGAACGGCTCGGATAAGAAAAACAGATGCACTGTTTGTCCTGTATGCTCCCAACAAGATTGGGTGTCCTGCTACTAAGCAGACTATTGCGCGCTGGATCAGAGGTACGATTCAGCACGCTAATTCCACAGCAGGATTGCCGGTACCGAATTTGGTGACTGCCCATTCTACTAGAAAGGTGGGCTTGTCCTGGGTGGCTGCCCGGGGATCTCGGCATTACAGCTTTGCCGAGCAGCTACTTGGTCAGGAGCAAACACGTTTGCTAAGTTTTACAAGTTTGACACCTTGGCCAATGAGGACCTACAGTTTGGTCAATCGGTGCTGCAGGGTCATCCGCACTCTCCCGCCCGTACTGGAGCTTTGCTATAACCCCATGGTACTGAAGTGGACCCCAGCATCCTCTAGGACGTATGAGAAAACAAGATTTTAATACCTACCGGTAAATCCTTTTCTCCTAGTCCGTAGAGGATGCTGGGCACCCAACCCAGTGCGTAATTTACCTGCAGTTGTTAATTTCTTAAAAATGTTTCAGCACGGTTGCTGTAATGTTCATGCCCGTTGGCATGTGTTGTGTTGAATGCCATATGTGCGGCATGGTTGAAGTGTGAGCTGGCATGAATCTCACCATTAACTAATAAAAGTAAATCCTTTCCTCAAAATGTCGGTCTCCCTGGGCACAGTTCCTATACTGAGGTCTGGAGGAGGGGCATAGAGGGAGGAGCCAGTTCACACTCTGAAAAAGTCTTAAAGTGCCCAAGGCTCCTGCGGAACCGTCTATACCCCATGGTACTGAAGTGGACCCCAGCATCCTCTACGGACTAGGAGAAAAGGATTTTTCCAGTAGGTATTAAAATCCTGTTTTTAAACAAAAAGATGAAATGAATAAAAGAGGTGAGATCCCAAGACTGAAAGTCTTATGATATAGCACCACATTTGTTCAGTATATAATTAGATAAAAGTGCACCTCAATATGCAATCTACTCTTGGAACTTATGTCTTCATTCTTAACAAAGGGATAGGATGAGCGCCTGAAATTTTTCGGGTTTTGTGTTTTGGTTTTGGGTTCGGTTCCGCGGCCGTGTTTTGGGTTCGAACGCGTTTTGGCAAAACCTCACCGAATTTTTTTTGTCGGATTCGGGTGTGTTTTGGATTCGGGTGTTTTTTTCCAAAAACACTAAAAAACAGCTTAAATCATAGAATTTGGGGGTCATTTTGATCCCAAAGTATTATTAACCTCAAAAACCATAATTTACACTCATTTTCAGTCTATTCTGAATACCTCACACCTCACAATATTATTTTTAGTCCTAAAATTTGCACCGAGGTCGCTGTGTGAGTAAGATAAGCGACCCTAGTGGCCGACACAAACACCGGGCCCATCTAGGAGTGGCACTGCAGTGTCACGCAGGATGTCCCTTCCAAAAAACCCTCCCCAAACAGCACATGACGCAAAGAAAAAAAGAGGCGCAATGAGGTAGCTGTGTGAGTAAGATTAGCGACCCTAGTGGCCGACACAAACACCGGGCCCATCTAGGAGTGGCACTGCAGTGTCACGCAGGATGGCCCTTCCAAAAAACCCTCCCCAAACAGCACATGACGCAAAGAAAAAAAGAGGCGCAATGAGGTAGCTGTGTGAGTAAGATTAGCGACCCTAGTGGCCGACACAAACACCGGGCCCATCTAGGAGTGGCACTGCAGTGTCACGCAGGATGGCCCTTCCAAAAAACCCTCCCCAAACAGCACATGACGCAAAGAAAAAAAGAGGCGCAATGAGGTAGCTGACTGTGTGAGTAAGATTAGCGACCCTAGTGGCCGACACAAACACCGGGCCCATCTAGGAGTGGCACTGCAGTGTCACGCAGGATGTCCCTTCCAAAAAACCCTCCCCAAACAGCACATGACGCAAAGAAAAAAAGAGGCGCAATGAGGTAGCTGTGTGAGTAAGATTAGCGACCCTAGTGGCTGACACAAACACCGGGCCCATCTAGGAGTGGCACTGCAGTGTCACGCAGGATGTCCCTTCCAAAAAACCCTCCCCAAACAGCACATGACGCAAAGAAAAAAAGAGGCGCAATGAGGTAGCTGTGTGAGTAAGATTAGCGACCCTAGTGGCCGACACAAACACCGGGCCCATCTAGGAGTGGCACTGCAGTGTCACGCAGGATGTCCCTTCCAAAAAACCCTCCCCAAACAGCACATGACGCAAAGAAAAAAAGAGGCGCAATGAGGTAGCTGACTGTGTGAGTAAGATTAGCGACCCTAGTGGCCGACACAAACACCGGGCCCATCTAGGAGTGGCACTGCAGTGTCACGCAGGATGTCCCTTCCAAAAAACCCTCCCCAATCAGCACATGATGCAAAGAAAAAGAAAAGAAAAAAGAGGTGCAAGATGGAATTGTCCTTGGGCCCTCCCACCCACCCTTATGTTGTATAAACAAAACAGGACATGCACACTTTAACCAACCCATCATTTCAGTGACAGGGTCTGCCACACGACTGTGACTGATATGACGGGTTGGTTTGGACCCCCCCCAAAAAAGAAGCAATTAATCTCTCCTTGCACAAACTGGCTCTACAGAGGCAAGATGTCCACCTCATCTTCACCCTCCGATATATCACCGTGTACATCCCCCTCCTCACAGATTATCAATTCGTCCCCACTGGAATCCACCATCTCAGCTCCCTGTGTACTTTGTGGAGGCAATTGCTGCTGGTCAATGTCTCCGCGGAGGAATTGATTATAATTCATTTTAATGAACATCATCTTCTCCACATTTTCTGGATGTAACCTCGTACGCCGATTGCTGACAAGGTGAGCGGCGGCACTAAACACTCTTTCGGAGTACACACTTGTGGGAGGGCAACTTAGGTAGAATAAAGCCAGTTTGTGCAAGGGCCTCCAAATTGCCTCTTTTTCCTGCCAGTATAAGTACGGACTGTGTGACGTGCCTACTTGGATGCGGTCACTCATATAATCCTCCACCATTCTATCAATGTTGAGAGAATCATATGCAGTGACAGTAGACGACATGTCCGTAATCGTTGTCAGGTCCTTCAGTCCGGACCAGATGTCAGCATCAGCAGTCGCTCCAGACTGCCCTGCATCACCGCCAGCGGGTGGGCTCGGAATTCTGAGCCTTTTCCTCGCACCCCCAGTTGCGGGAGAATGTGAAGGAGGAGATGTTGACAGGTCGCGTTCCGCTTGACTTGACAATTTTGTCACCAGCAGGTCTTTCAACCCCAGCAGACCTGTGTCTGCCGGAAAGAGAGATCCAAGGTAGGCTTTAAATCTAGGATCGAGCACGGTGGCCAAAATGTAGTGCTCTGATTTCAACAGATTGACCACCCGTGAATCCTTGTTAAGCGAATTAAGGGCTGCATCCACAAGTCCCACATGCCTAGCGGAATCGCTCCGTGTTAGCTCCTCCTTCAATGCCTCCAGCTTCTTCTGCAAAAGCCTGATGAGGGGAATGACCTGACTCAGGCTGGCAGTGTCTGAACTGACTTCACGTGTGGCAAGTTCAAAGGGCATCAGAACCTTGCACAACGTTGAAATCATTCTCCACTGCACTTGAGACAGGTGCATTCCACCTACTATATCGTGCTCAATTGTATAGGCTTGAATGGCCTTTTGCTGCTCCTCCAACCTCTGAAGCATATAGAGGGTTGAATTCCACCTCGTTACCACTTCTTGCTTCAGATGATGGCAGGGCAGGTTCAGTAGTTTTTGGTGGTGCTCCAGTTTTCTGTACGTGGTGCCTGTACGCCGAAAGTGTCCCGCAATTCTTCTGGCCACCGACAGCATCTCTTGCACGCCCCTGTCGTTTTTTAAAAAATTCTGCACCACCAAATTCAAGGTATGTGCAAAACATGGGACGTGCTGGAATTGGCCCAGATTTAATGCACACACAATATTGCTGGCGTTGTCCGATGCCACAAATCCACAGGAGAGTCCAATTGGGGTAAGCCATTCCGCGATGATCTTCCTCAGTTGCCGTAAGAGGTTTTCAGCTGTGTGCGTATTCTGGAAAGCGGTGATACAAAGCGTAGCCTGCCTAGGAAAGAGTTGGCGTTTGCGAGATGCTGCTACTGGTGCCGCCGCTGCTGTTCTTGCGGCGGGAGTACATACATCTACCCAGTGGGCTGTCACAGTCATATAGTCCTGACCCTGCCCTGCTCCACTTGTCCACATGTCCGTGGTTAAGTGGACATTGGGTACAGCTGCATTTTTTAGGACACTGGTGACTCTTTTTCTGAGGTCTGTGTACATTTTCGGTATCGCCTGCCTAGAGAAATGGAACCTAGATGGTATTTGGTACCGGGGACACAGTACCTCCAACAAGTCTCTAGTTGGCTCTGCAGTAATGATGGATACCGGAACCACGTTTCTCACCACCCAGGATGCCAAGGCCTCAGTTATCCGCTTTGCAGTAGGATGACTGCTGTGATATTTCATCTTCCTCGCAAAGGACTGTTGAACAGTCAATTGCTTACTGGAAGTAGTACAAGTGGGCTTACGACTTCCCCTCTGGGATGACCATCGACTCCCAGCGGCAACAACAGCAGCGCCAGCAGCAGTAGGCGTTACACGCAAGGATGCATCGGAGGAATCCCAGGCAGGAGAGGACTCGTCAGAATTGCCAGTGACATGGCCTGCAGGACTATTGGCATTCCTGGGGAAGGAGGAAATTGACACTGAGGGAGTTGGTGGGGTGGTTTGCGTGAGCTTGGTTACAAGAGGAAGGGATTTACTGGTCAGTGGACTGCTTCCGCTGTCACCCAAAGTTTTTGAACTTGTCACTGACTTATTATGAATGCGCTGCAGGTGACGTATAAGGGAGGATGTTCCAAGGTGGTTAACATCCTTACCCCTACTTATTACAGCTTGACAAAGGGAACACACGGCTTGACACCTGTTGTCCGCATTTCTGGTGAAATACCTCCACACCGAAGAGCTGATTTTTTTGGTATTTTCACCTGGCATGTCAACGGCCATATTCCTCCCACGGACAACAGGTGTCTCCCCGGGTGCCTGACTTAAACAAACCACCTCACCATCAGAATCCTCCTGGTCAATTTCCTCCCCAGCGCCAGCAACACCCATATCCTCCTCATCCTGGTGTACTTCAACACTGACATCTTCAATCTGACTATCAGGAACTGGACTGCGGGTGCTCCTTCCAGCACTTGCAGGGGGCGTGCAAATGGTGGAAGGCGCATGCTCTTCACGTCCAGTGTTGGGAAGGTCAGGCATCGCAACCGACACAATTGGACTCTCCTTGTGGATTTGGGATTTCGAAGAATGCACAGTTCTTTGCTGTGCTGCTTTTGCCAGCTTGAGTCTTTTCATTTTTCTAGCGAGAGGCTGAGTGCTTCCATCCTCATGTGAAGCTGAACCACTAGCCATGAACATAGGCCAGGGCCTCAGCCGTTCCTTGCCACTCCGTGTGGTAAATGGCATATTGGCAAGTTTACGCTTCTCCTCCGACAATTTTATTTTAGGTTTTGGAGTCCTTTTTTTACTGATATTTGGTGTTTTGGATTTGACATGCTCTGTACTATGACATTGGGCATCGGCCTTGGCAGACGACGTTGCTGGCATTTCATCGTCTCGGCCATGACTAGTGGCAGCAGCTTCAGCACGAGGTGGAAGTGGATCTTGATCTTTCCCTAATTTTGGAACCTCAACATTTTTGTTCTCCATATTTTAATAGGCACAACTAAAAGGCACCTCAGGTAAACAATGGAGATGGATGGATTGGATACTAGTATACAATTATGGACGGGCTGCCGAGTGCCGACACAGAGGTAGCCACAGCCGTGAACTACCGCACTGTACTGTGTCTGCTGCTAATATATAGACTGGTTGATAAAGAGATAGTATACTCGTAACTAGTATGTATGTATAAAGAAAGAAAAAAAAACCACGGTTAGGTGGTATATACAATTATGGACGGGCTGCCGAGTGCCGACACAGAGGTAGCCACAGCCGTGAACTACCGCACTGTACTGTGTCTGCTGCTAATATAGACTGGTTGATAAAGAGATAGTATACTCGTAACTAGTATGTATGTATAAAGAAAGAAAAAAAAACCACGGTTAGGTGGTATATACAATTATGGACGGGCTGCCGAGTGCCGACACAGAGGTAGCCACAGCCGTGAACTACCGCACTGTACTGTGTCTGCTGCTAATATATAGACTGGTTGATAAAGAGATAGTATACTCGTAACTAGTATGTATGTATAAAGAAAGAAAAAAAAACCACGGTTAGGTGGTATATACAATTATGGACGGGCTGCCGAGTGCCGACACAGAGGTAGCCACAGCCGTGAACTACCGCACTGTACTGTGTCTGCTGCTAATATATAGACTGGTTGATAAAGAGATAGTATACTCGTAACTAGTATGTATGTATAAAGAAAGAAAAAAAAACCACGGTTAGGTGGTATATACAATTATGGACGGGCTGCCGAGTGCCGACACAGAGGTAGCCACAGCCGTGAACTACCGCACTGTACTGTGTCTGCTGCTAATATAGACTGTTGATAAAGAGATAGTATACTCGTAACTAGTATGTATGTATAAAGAAAGAAAAAAAAACCACGGTTAGGTGGTATATACAATTATGGACGGGCTGCCGAGTGCCGACACAGAGGTAGCCACAGCCGTGAACTACCGCACTGTACTGTGTCTGCTGCTAATATATAGACTGGTTGATAAAGAGATAGTATACTCGTAACTAGTATGTATGTATAAAGAAAGAAAAAAAAACCACGGTTAGGTGGTATATACAATTATGGACGGGCTGCCGAGTGCCGACACAGAGGTAGCCACAGCCGTGAACTACCGCACTGTACTGTGTCTGCTGCTAATATAGACTGGTTGATAAAGAGATAGTATACTACTAATATTATATACTGGTGGTCAGGTCACTGGTCACTAGTCACACTGGCAGTGGCACTCCTGCAGCAAAAGTGTGCACTGTTTAATTTTAATATAATATTATGTACTCCTGGCTCCTGCTATAACCTATAACTGGCACTGCAGTAGTGCTCCCCAGTCTCCCCCACAATTATAAGCTGTGTGAGCTGAGCAGTCAGACAGATATATAATATATATAGATGATGCAGCACACTGGCCTGAGCCTGAGCAGTGCACACAGATATGGTATGTGACTGACTGAGTCACTGTGTGTATCGCTTTTTTCAGGCAGAGAACGGATATATTAAATAAACTGCACTGTGTGTCTGGTGGTCACTCACTATATAATATATTATGTACTCCTGGCTCCTGCTATAACCTATAACTGGCACTGCAGTAGTGCTCCCCAGTCTCCCCCACAATTATAAGCTGTGTGAGCTGAGCAGTCAGACAGATATATATAATATTATATATAGATAATAGATGATGCAGCACACTGGCCTGAGCCTGAGCAGTGCACACAGATATGGTATGTGACTGAGTCACTGTGTGCTGTGTATCGCTTTTTTCAGGCAGAGAACGGATTATATTATGTACTCCTGGCTCCTGCTATAACCTATAACTGGCACTGCAGTAGTGCTCCCCAGTCTCCCCCACAATTATAAGCTGTGTGAGCTGAGCAGTCAGACAGATATATATAATATTATATATAGATAATAGATGATGCAGCACACTGGCCTGAGCCTGAGCAGTGCACACAGATATGGTATGTGACTGAGTCACTGTGTGCTGTGTATCGCTTTTTTCAGGCAGAGAACGGATTATAAATAAAAGTGGTGGTCACTGGTCACTATCAGCAAAACTCTGCACTGTACACTACTGAGTACTCCTAATGCTCCCCACAATTAGTAAATCAAGTGTCTCTCTAATCTATTCTAATTCTAAACGGAGAGGACGCCAGCCACGTCCTCTCCCTATCAATCTCAATGCACGTGTGAAAATGGCGGCGACGCGCGGCTCCTTATATAGAATCCGAGTCTCGCGATAGAATCCGAGCCTCGCGAGAATCCGACAGCGTCATGATGACGTTCGGGCGCGCTCGGGTTAACCGAGCAAGGCGGGAAGATCCGAGTCGCTCGGACCCGTGAAAAAAAACATGAAGTTCTGGCGGGTTCGGATTCAGAGAAACCGAACCCGCTCATCTCTAAGTGAAATATTGGGCTCTGGACTTTTTAGCCTCCACATATCTGAGGTTAAAACGTCAAGAGGCACAGGCAGATTTCAGATAGCTCTCCAGGCTGCCCGCTGTCTTTCCAATCACCATGCAAGCCAAATGCCAATGACAACAGGGCAACAACAGAGCTGCCCCCCTCAGCTGTGAGCCCTGGGCTGCGGCACAGCTTGTACATCCCTAGTTTCAGCCCTGCTTATGTGCGGCATGAGGAGAACATAGATACATACATACTGTATATTTTATAACTAAGGTACTCCATAATGGGGGTAATTCCAAGTTGATCGCAGCAGGAAATTTTTTAGCAGTTGGGCAAAACCATGTGCACTTCAGGGGAGGCAGATATAACATGTGCAGAGTTAGATTTGGGTGGGTTATTTTATTTCTGTGCAGGGTAAATACTGGCTGCTTTATTTTTACACTGCAAATTAGATTGCAGATTGAACACACCACACCCAAATCTAACTCTCTCTGCACATGTTATATCTGCCTCCCCTGCAGTGCACATGGGCCCTCATTCCGAGTTGTTCGCTCGGTAAAAATCTTCGCATCGCAGCGATTTTCCGCTTAATGCGCATGCGCAATGTCCGCACTGCGACTGCGCCAAGTAAATTTGCTATGCAGTTAGTAATTTTACTCACGGCTTTTTCATCGTTCTGGCGATCGTAATGTGATTGACAGGAAATGGGTGTTACTGGGCGGAAACAGGCCGTTTTATGGGCGTGTGGGAAAAAACGCTACCGTTTCCGGAAAAAACGCAGGAGTGGCTGGAGAAACGGGGGAGTGTCTGGGCGAACGCTGGGTGTGTTTGTGACGTCAAACCAGGAACGACAAGCACTGAACTGTTTGCAGATGCCGAGTAAGTCTGGAGCTACTCAGAAACTGCTACGAGGTGTGTAATCGCAATATTGCGAATACATCGTTCGCAATTTTAAGATGCTAAGATTCACTCCCAGTAGGCAGCGGCTTAGCATGAGCAAATCTGCTAAAATCCGCTTGCGAGCGAACAACTCGGAATGAGGGCCATGGTTCTGCCCAACTGCTAAAAAAATTCCTGCTGCGATCAACTTGGATTTACCCCCAATGTCACTTATTATATTAGACGTCAATACAGTTTCCTGCATCATGTGACTTTCCATGGTCAGTTCACTCACCTGTGACATCCTAATATCCATACACTTTACAGTAGGGTGTACATTATTCTATATATATTGTGCATAATAAAATAAACAGCCAGATATGTAAAGAAAAAAGACAAAAATAAAAGTGAGAATTTAAAGAACTTTACACTAGACCAGCAACATGCGTTGTCATGGAAGTCTGATAAAAATATAAAAGGTTGCTTGAGTTAAGAATGTAAAGTATCAGCTGCTAACAGAATAAGTCTGTTGAAACAAGAGCAAAACATAGGGAGTGACAGAAGAAAGATTAAAGTGATGCAATGTAATACTCTTTGGCATTGACGTGGTTATGTGTTGTTTGCTCCACTGGGAGAAAACATATAGGATGATTTGCCATCTCTTTAGTTCTTTGTGACTTAACCTCAGCTTCATCTAACAGAAATACTGAAACTCCACCAAGAAACACTAAACAACTCACGAAAATTGATCCAAGCGCTGAAAAGAATATTTGTCCAGAAATGTCCCTGCTGAAACTATACTTGTATTTATTAGCTTCAAGTTTCTCAATTGAGTATTAAAACAATTGTTGTTGACTGTAATTACTGCTAAGCGCTGATTTTCTTACACAACATTACAGGCTGGAAGTTACTATGCTTTGGGAACCTCTCCAGATCTGTTTTTTTTCCCCCAGTAATAATAATAAAAAAAAAAAAAGCAAAATGCAGCTTTGATTCCTAAATTTGTTTTTTGACTTGTTCTTGTTATGCTTCATTTATGGAGCCTCAGGCAATGAGAATTAGAGGCTTACCTGAATGATTGCAAGTGTAAGGTCAATGCAAGTACAATCCTAGCCGATCTCTAGCCAACTGTTTTTATGATACCTCTATTATATATATTATGTAGTGTTGTTGAAAATGATGCAGCTCATTATTCAGTCATTGAGGCTGACATAACATGGTTACATATGTAGCTTACTTTTGGTAAGATCAGATGCATTTTTAATGAATTCTAGAAGGCGTCTGCATAGGATGTCATACCAACCTGGTTAGTCCGAAGACCTCATGGCCTCTGACTGGTATGGGTCATGAAATATTGGGTGTTCTCTCACTCATGTTCAAGTCATAGACATGTGCAGGCTCTGGATAAGGTGTTCCCACCACAAAAAAAAAAAAAAAAACGCTCGCCCCACCCCCCGGACATAAACCTCTCACTTCCCTCACTCCTCTGATTTCTGGTGGTGGGAACTTTGCGGACTCCAGTCTGCTGTTCAGCCAATGGCGTGGCAGGGCTAGATTGGAGCTGTCCTAACATCACTACTGCATGTTCAGTAAAGGCTGGGGCTGCCTCAGAAGTGCGCAGGCATATATCCTGGAACTCCTGTGTACACGTCTATAATTCAAGGCCTTGCCTAAATTCATACTAAGAAACCATACATACTAGGGGAAATTCAATTGTTTTGCACGCCTGGTCTACAGTGATGGGAAATCATGGGGCACAATTCAATTGTTTTTTTTAAAATCCAACCCAGAGAGGTTGGGTGTAGCTGCATATAATGGCTAAATCCAATCAAACTAATGAACACAATGTGAATATTCCCGTTGAGTGCTAAAATGGGCACTTTTCGCACCTTTCAGCTGGCTGACAGCATAAAGAATTGAATTCCCGCCACTGTCTATTGATTACAGCTAATTTGGTTGCCTGAAAGCATAGGAAGAACAAGTTCAGCATTTCACTCTCTGAAACAAAAAACCCTCATATACGTATCAACTTATCAGCATAACATAGGTATACAGGGCCGGCTTTGGGCATAGAGGGCCTATAGTAGATACTTGCCTAGGGTGACCTAGTTTGTTTAATATACACTAAGAAGAAATGAAAACTTAAACATATGCTATATTTTTTAGTTCAGTGCTATTTTTAGCCAACATACGAATGATCTTACCCCAATAAACTATAAACCAAAGCAATGTAAAAGGACTGAAACACAAAGTACACAGACAGAACCTCATTCACCTTGAAATAAGGAAACGGTCATATGTACATGTAACATGGAAAGAAAATATGCCATTCAAGTGGTTTTCCTTTAAGGTTAAAAAACATTTTAACAAAGTGCTGAATACACTTTATGCCATCACTAATTTCCTGGCAACAGTTCACAATGCAACTAGCATATTTATTCTGAAATACTCAATATCTAGAGCTGGAAAATGCTTTTAGTGGCACAATGGTTTACATTCTTTTCTTTTTTTTATTAATAAACTCAGCAACAACTTAAATGGAAACTATGGCTTTTATACAAGTACAACTGGTGCATAAAAGATCTCTGTGCTTAGTGTCACATACTGTGCATGAAGATCAGAACACACACTAATTGCACTTTCTGTCTTCTGTGACAGCGTCAGACGTAAGAAGTGTTGTGGAATAAATTAGATATGAAATAGAAACATGAAACTTTGACATTAGATCAAGGCTAAATGATCCGGTCTGGTTTGCATATGCTTGAAACTTGTACTAAGAATGTACTATATCAGATAAATAATTTTCTAACATTACTCAGGAGCTTTTCTCCTACCAATTAAAATATGCCTTTTGTTTTAGAGAGAGTCTATTTCAGAAAATACATTCATCACCAACTTTTAGGTCTTTATTTATATCTTAACCACTTAACAGGTATGGTCAGATAACATGTGACTATGCAGCCCCACTGTGTCCCCCAGTTTTTGATAAGAAGATCTGTTATGCAGGTGTGTTTAATATAATATATAAATATTTGAAAAAATACTTTATAAACTACTGTATATTAAACAAAAAAAAATATAAACCTATTTTATGAATGATTTCGAAAGGAAAAATCAGTTAAGGGGAACAGTATGAAATACCGCTGGACGGGATTCCAGCGGTCGAAATACCGACACCGGAATCCCGACCGGCACAATCCCGGACAGGGGTGGCGAGCGGAACGCAGCCCCTTGTGGGCTCGCTGTGCTCGCCACGCTGCGGGCACGGTGCCTCGCTACGCTCGGCACACTAATTTATTCTCCCTCTATGCGTGTCGTGGACACCCACAGAGGGAGAATATGTCGGGATTGTACCGGTCGGGATTCCGGTGTCGGTATTTCGACCACCGGGATTCCGTCCAGCAGGATCTTGACCGCATCCCCAGTTAAGTGGTTAAACATAGAATTTGCCAGCAGATAAAAACCACTTGGTCCATCTAGTCTGCCCTAAACACATGCACAAACTTACACACTAGGTTTTTTCTTTCTTTTAATGGGAGCCAATTCACCTAGCAGGTTATTTTAGAATTGTGGGAGTAAACTGGAGTACCTGGAGGAAACCCATGCAAGCACGGGGAGAAGATACAAACTCCACATCGGGTCATGGTGGGACTTGAACCCATGACCTCCTTGTCATGAGGCAGTGATGCTAACCATTATACCATCCATGCTTCCCATCTTGTTTTTATTGTATCTTGCTTTCATTTCTCCAAGTTGTATATATTAAGATGCTTTAGACTCTGCAATGTACTGTAGTACTGTAAGCACTTTTAAATACATTAACACTTTTCTTGGTTTGTTTTGTTTTTTTTTAAAGGAATTTTTCTTGTTTTCTGAATAGAAAAATACATTTTCTGTAGAATACTTAGGGGTCTATTCATGAAGCATTGAAAAGAGTGGAGAAGTAAACCAGCGGAGAAGTTGCTCATGGCAACAAATCAGTGTTGAGGTAACATTTAAAAAGTGCATTCTATAAAATTGTACAGAGCAGCTGATTGGTTGCTTTGGGCAACTTAACCCCTGGCTCACTTTATTAAATCTTTTCACTGCTTCATGAATAGACCTCTTAATTACTGATCCATCAAGGTTTATTGTATTTGATGGATAATAACCATGCTTTATATTTACTAGTTCTTTATTACTTGGCTATCCTAGAATTGTGATCCCATTGAGCCGCTTCTAGCCCCAGTGCGCATGTGCAGGTCCCGATCTGCATGTGCATGGGCCAGCCAATGCGATCGCATTTATACACTGAGGTGTTCATTCACTCAACCCCCAACAGATGGCACAGATCTTTCATTACCTTAAATATAAAAAGGGTACCCTGGTCTGTTAATACCTCTTTTGGAATTCCCAAGTGAGTATATATACATTACTAGTTCCTGGGTGATAGTACTAGACTTTATATTTTGCAGCAATATTGCCTCTAGATACCTGGTAGCGTAGTCAACCACCATCAGAAGCAGAACTCTGGGAGGCAACGGAGTCATCTGCCGCCGTGCTCCTTCTCTGAAGGGGGGCACCTCTCCTCATGTTCTGTGACACCATTGAATTAAGTTAATTGATAGCTGCCGCTGTCTTTTCAGTGGCCGACTTCCTCACTGGTCCCTGCACCATACAAATCACACCCTCTTTATTATACACATTTTACAAGTGTCACACCCAGGATTAGAAACCACAACCTATTACACTGGAAGCAGACACCTTATTGATAAAGCTGTTTGCTCCTGTGTAGGAAATATGAGAATAATTAACTATATGAAGATACTTCTCTGACAATTACACGTAACTTCATATAGTTAGAATTCTCATGCTTCCTCTACAGAAGCAAATAGCTCCATCAGTAAAGTGTCTGCTGTTAGTGTAACAGGTCATGGGTTCTAATGCTGGGTATGACTGCTAAGAAATGTGTAATTTAAAATGAAAGACAATTAAATGTATAAATACAGTATATACATTTTTTTCAGAACACTCCACACACACACACACACACACACACACACACACACACACACACACACACACACACACACACACACACACACACACACACATTTATCTTGATATAGGAAATAGGGGGGCACCAATATTTATCTTGCCTCCGGGCAACTGGGACGAACTTACGCCACTGACCACCATTAAAATATATTGATGCCCACAAGCAGATTTTTCCTCGAGACCCGCCAGGTCCATACCAATTTGCTTGAAAGGCACAGAAACAAACAAGTAAGGGTACCAGAGGGGCTCTAAACTCTGTCCGGGGTCTGTATTCTGGCACACTGGACATTCCAGGCAATTCTTTATCACTACAACATAAATGCCTGGCCAAAAAAACCTTAATGAACTTGTTGGGAAGTTTTCTCCTCTCCCAAATGTCCACCTCACAAATGTGTATGAGTTGCCCTCAGGACCCACTGTTCATGCATTCTGGGTACTAGCAACTGTTCTACCTTTTTCCCCTGTAAATAAACAACCCTGTATAGTATATCATTTTGCAACATAAAATATGGTGTGCATACCGGTAGCACAACAGCTTTTATTTTACTATTTACCATCACCACATTCTCAAATGCACTATCAAGGATTCGCTGTAAGGAAACATTTACCGATAGATAATCAGTTAGTCTCTGAACCGCTCTAGTCTTGCTGTTCCCCAGCCAAGGAGGGTTTTACAGTTACAGTGCTATGGCTCATCACAGTTCCCATTTCCTTGGATACCTCGGCCACTTGGTCTCTTTTGCTGTTGTGCCATGTGATCACTTCTTGTAATAGCGGAAAATCATGGCACTAAACCAAAGGATATGGAGACCTAGGAGCTACCGCAGCTACTATTTTAAGTGGTCTTCCTTTTAACTGCATCTGTATTTGTACACAAGGGTATTCCATTACATCTCCATGGATACACAGCACCTTATTGGACCCAGGTTAGCCGTAATATTAGATAGTTCACTACGTGGTTCCACCAATGCCCAGACCTCCCGTTCTTCTATCTGGGTTGTTACCTGGAATAGAGTGGTTTCTGCTAGGGAAATATTCCCTGCAAACATGTTAACAATAGGGTGAGCTAATTTACCCACACTGCAGTCCATTGGCTCTTCCCTGTCTGGGCAGTCCCGGCGTACTATGTTTACCGCAGTTAAAATGTACAGTCGTGGACAAGTTAGCCTTTTTAACAAGCGGAATCGGAGTCCTTGGCTTTGGTATTGATCTTAACCCTTGCTTGTTTTTGTTAATTTTCCAAAGGATCAGATACCATTCCACCACTACTGCTAATTTTTCAAATATTTGGGGTCAGCCTGAAGAGCCCACTTTTGTACAGCAGAATCTAACACCCGCATAGTATAGTTTAATGCAACAACCTCCGCTCTGCATGGTGGGGTGTTTTTGTCCGTCTCTAACCAAACTCTGTTTAATCTGGCTAGTTCCACCAGTTGGACCCTCGGGTATTAGAGGGGTTCAGTCACCAGTCAGAGAATCTTTGAGCTTTGCTGGGGCCCGTCACCCCAACCCTTAGAAGCATAGCTTTTTTCAGGTGTGGATAGGAGTCTGCTTCTGACACTGATAAATCCACATAAACTCTCTGGGATTCCCTGTGAGACAGGGAGCTAACCTTCCAGCCCACTGCTCCGCTAGCCATTTAGTGCAATCAAAAGGTGCACAAAAATAATTCTATAATCATGTAACAGTGTCAGTTTCTGCAGTACCTCTCGTTCCTGTCCATCTTTCCTTATCTTCGCCAATTCCTCATGCAGCAACTGGATCTGGGTTTGCTGGCCAGCAGCCATATCAGCAAACCTCTTCCAAACGTCCTCCATTTTACACAGTGATTCGACTTTATAGTCAAATTTAGCAGGCTTGACCAAATCTTTCTGGCAAGCCAATTTAAACAGCCAAGTGAAAAATAACACCTATATTTGTGTGTGCTTCACCTCTACTGGCAACATTGCCTTAAGTAAACACACTACAGTGTTTCTTGGTCTCTAATTCACATACACCATCATGGACTGTGAACAATTGCCTTTTAATGGTCGGACTACCTGGCTCACTGAACCAGCTGTGGTCAGTGCAGCTCAGTCTTACCGAGTCGTAGTACAGTGGTTAGCATCCTGCAACACATTTTGCTGCAGCTGTGGATAGATCCAGTCACCTTCCAAGACTCTTTTGCACACAACAACATTCGGCAAAAGGGTCCCTGCTCAGGTGCCAAATGTGAAAAGGAACACATACACCGGGTAAATGTTCCACACTGCAGGTTTATTTTCCACAGGTAGGCAATGCACAACTGAACATAAGCAGCTGCCAGCAAGTAATAGGTTATAGAATAGTTCACACTATTTCTTTCATACAGAATGTAATTATACAGAGACCATTGATCCAGGTCCCCTAACAGTAGGCGCCCTCCTGGCCTATCACCTGGGCGACTGTTTCAAAAAAAAACTGAATGGTAACGGTTTGACTCAGTACCCCAAAATCCATTTCTATGGGATTTATTCAAATTCGAACCACACATATCTAGCAGTTAAAAAAAGCATTAAGAAATTTGCAGTTTGAGGGGTAGTCTAATCAGGCATGAAAGGCAATTCCATAAGTGGGAAGCAAAATGGGAGTCTTGTAGGCAGGAGCAAAACGTGTTTATGAGAGAAGAGGCAAGACACAGGTCATAGGTAGCTCTAAAGGTGTATACACTAGAGATGTGCTCCGGAAATTTTTCGTGTTTTGTGTTTTGGTTTTGGGTTCGGTTCCGTGGCCGTGTTTTGGGTTCAAATGCGTTTTGGCAAAACCTCACCAAATTTTTTTTGTCGGATTCGGGTGTGTTTTGGATTCGGGTGTTTTTTTTCAAAAAACCCTAAAAAACAGCTTAAATCATAGAATTTGGGGGTCATTTTGATCCCAAAGTATTATTAACCTCAATAACCATAATTTCCACTTATTTTCAGTCTATTCTGAACACCTCACACCTCACAATATTATTTTTAGTCCTAAAATTTGCACCGAGGTCGCTGGATGACTAAGCTCAGCGACCCAAGTGGCCGACACAAACACCTGGCCCATCTAGGAGTGGCACTGCAGTGTCACGCAGGATGGCCCTTCCAAAAAACACTCCCCAAACAGCACATGACGCAAAGAAAAAAAGAGGCGCAATGAGGTAGCTGTGTGACTAAGCTCAGCGACCCAAGTGGCCGACACAAACACCTGGCCCATCTAGGAGTGGCACTGCAGTGTCACGCAGGATGGCCCTTCCAAAAAACACTCCCCAAACAGCACATGACGCAAAGAAAAAAAGAGGCGCAATGAGGTAGCTGTGTGAGTAAGCTAAGCAACCCTAGTGGCCGACACAAACACCAGGCCCATCTAGGAGTGGCACTGCAGTGTCAGGCCGGATGGCCCTTCCAAAAAATACTCCCCAAACAGCACATGACGCAAAGAAGAAAAAAAAGAGGCGCAATGAGGTAGCTGTGTGACTAAGATAAGTGACCCTAGTGGCCGACACAAACACCTGGCCCATCTAGGAGTGGCACTGCAGTGTCACGCAGGATGGCCCTTCCAAAAAACACTCCCCAAACAGCACATGACGCAAAGAAGAAAAAAAAGAGGCGAAATGAGGTAGCTGTGTGACTAAGATAAGCGACCCTAGTGGCCGACACAAACACCTGGCCCATCTAGGAGTGGCACTGCAGTGTCACGCAGGATGGCCCTTCCAAAAAACACTCCCCAAACAGCACATGACGCAAAGAAAAATGAAAGAAAAAAGAGGTGCAAGATGGAATTGTCCTTGGGCCCTCCCACCCACCCTTATGTTGTATAAACAGGACATGCACACTTTAACCAACCCATCATTTCAGTGACAGGATCTGCCACACGACTGTGACTGAAATGACGGGTTGGTTTGGACCCCCACCAAAAAAGAAGCAATTAATCTCTCCTTGCACAAACTGGCTCTACAGAGGCAAGATGTCCACCTCATCATCATCCTCCGATTCATCACCGTGTACATCCCCCTCCTCACAGATTATCAATTCGTCCCCACTGGAATCCACCATCACAGCTCCCTGTGTACTTTGTGGAGGCAATTGCTGCTGGTCAATGTCTCCATGGAGGAATTGATTATAATTCATTTTAATGAACATCATCTTCTCCACATTTTCTGGAAGTAACCTCGTACGCCGATTGCTGACAAGGTGAGCGGCGGCACTAAACACTCTTTCGGAGTACACATTTGTGGGAGGGCAACTTAGGTAGAATAAAGCCAGTTTGTGCAAGGGCCTCCAAATTGCCTCTTTTTCCTGCCAGTATACGTACGGACTGTCTGACGTGCCTACTTGGATGCGGTCACTCATATAATCCTCCACCATTCTTTCAATGGTGAGAGAATCATATGCAGTGACAGTAGACGACATGTCCGTAATCGTTGTCAGGTCCTTCAGTCCGGACCAGATGTCAGCATCAGCAGTCGCTCCAGACTGCCCTGCATCACTGCCAGCGGGTGGGCTCGGAATTCTGAGCCTTTTCCTCGCACCCCCAGTTGCGGGAGAATGTGAAGGAGATGTTGACAGGTCGCGTTCCGCTTGACTTGACAATTTTCTCACCAGCAGTTCTTTGAACCCCTGCAGACTTGTGTCTGCCGGAAAGAGAGATACAAGGTAGGTTTTAAATCTAGGATCGAGCACGGTGGCCAAAATGTAGTGCTCTGATTTCAACAGATTGACCACCCGTGAATCCTTGTTAAGCAAATTAAGGGCTCCATCCACAAGTCCCACATGCCTAGTGGAATCGCTCAGTGTTAGCTCCTCCTTCAATGTCTCCAGCTTCTTCTGCAAAAGCCTGATGAGGGGAATGACCTGACTCAGGCTGGCAGTGTCTGAACTGACTTCACGTGTTACAAGTTCAAAAGGTTGCAGAACCTTGCACAACGTTGAAATCATTCTCCACTGCGCTTGAGACAGGTGCATTCCACCTCCTATATCGTGGTCAGTTGTATAGGCTTGAATGGCCTTTTGCTGCTCCTCCAACCTCTGAAGCATATAGAGGGTTGAATTCCACCTCGTTACCACTTCTTGCTTCAGATGATGGCAGGGCAGGTTCAGGCGTTTTTGGTGTTGCTCCAGTCTTCTGTACGTGGTGCCTGTACGCCGAAAGTGTCCCGCAATTCTTCTGGCCACCAACAGCATCTCTTGCACGCCCCTCTCGTTTTTTAAATAATTCTGCACCACCAAATTCAAGGTATGTGCAAAACAAGGGACGTGCTGGAATTTGCCCATATTTAATGCACACACAATATTGCTGGCGTTGTCCGATGCCACAAATCCACAGGAGAGTCCAATTGGGGTAAGCCATTCTGCGATGATCTTCCTCAGTTGCCGTAAGAGGTTTTCAGCTGTGTGCGTATTCTGGAAAGCGGTGATACAAAGCATAGCCTGCCTAGGAAAGAGTTGGCGTTTGCGAGATGCTGCTACTGGTGCCGCCGCTGCTGTTCTTGCGGCGGGAGTCAATACATCTACCCAGTGGGCTGTCACAGTCATATAGTCCTGAGTCTGCCCTGCTCCACTTGTCCACATGTCCGTGGTTAAGTGGACATTGGGTACAACTGCATTTTTTAGGACACTGGTGAGTCTTTTTCTGAGGTCTGTGTACATTTTCGGTATCGCCTGCCTAGAGAAATGGAACCTAGATGGTATTTGGTACCGGGGACACAGTACCTCAAACAAGTCTATAGTTGGCTCTGCAGTAATGATGGATACCGGAACCACGTTTCTCACCGCCCAGGATGCCAAGGCCTCAGTTATCCGCTTTGCAGCAGGATGACTGCTGTGATATTTCATCTTCCTCGCAAAGGACTGTTGGACAGTCAATTGCTTGGTGGAAGTAGTAAAAGTGGTCTTACGACTTCCCCTCTGGGATGACCATCGACTCCCAGCAGCAACAACAGCAGCGCCAGCAGCAATAGGCGTTACACTCAAGGATGCATCGGAGGAATCCCAGGCAGGAGAGGACTCGTCAGAATTGCCAGTGACATGGCCTGCAGGACTATTGGCATTCCTGGGGAAGGAGGAAATTGACACTGAGGGAGTTGGTGGGGTGGTTTGCGTGAGCTTGGTTACAAGAGGAAGGGATTTTACTGGTCAGTGGACTGCTTCCGCTGTCGCCCAAAGTTTTTGAACTTGTCACTGACTTATGATGAATGCGCTGCAGGTGACGTATAAGGGAGGATGTTCCGAGGTGGTTAACGTCCTTACCCCTACTTATTACAGCTTGACAAAGGCAACACATGGCTTGACACCAGTTGTCCGCATTTCTGTTGAAATACTTCCACACCGAAGAGCTGATTTTTTTGGTCTTTTCACCAGGCATGTCAATGGCCATATTCCTCCCACGGACAACAGGTGTCTCCCCGGGTGCCTGACTTAAACAAACCACCTCACCATCAGAATCCTCCTTGTCAATTTCCTCCCCAGCGCCAGCAACACCCATATCCTCCTCATCCTGGTGTACTTCAACACTGACATCTTCAATCTGACTATCAGGAACTGGACTGCGGGTGCTCCTTCCAGCACTTGCAGGGGGCGTGCAAATGGTGGAAGGTGCATGCTCTTCACGTCCAGTGTTGGGAAGGTCAGGCATCGCAACCGACACAATTGGACTCTCCTTGTGGATTTGTGATTTCGAAGAACGCACAGTTCTTTGCTGTGCTTTTGCCAGCTTAAGTCTTTTCATTTTTCTAGCGAGAGGCTGAGTGCTTCCATCCTCATGTGAAGCTGAACCACTAGCCATGAACATAGGCCAGGGCCTCAGCCGTTCCTTGCCACTCCGTGTGGTAAATGGCATATTGGCAAGTTTACGCTTCTCCTCCGACGATTTTATTTTAGATTTTTGAGTCCTTTTTTTACTGATATTTTGTGTTTTGGATTTTACATGCTCTGTACTATGACATTGGGCATCGGCCTTGGCAGACGACGTTGATGGAATTTCATTGTCTCGGCCATGACTAGTGGCAGCAGCTTCAGCACGAGGTGGAAGTGGATCTTGATCTTTCCCTATTTTTGGAACCTCAACATTTTTGTTCTCCATATTTTAATAGGCACAACTAAAAGGCCCCTCAGGTAAACAATGGAGATGGATGGATACTAGTATACTTATGGATGACGAGTGACTGACGACACAGAGGTAGCTACAGCCGTGGACTACCGTACTGCGTCTGCTAGTATAGAGATGATAATGATATAAAAAATATATATATATCACTACTGCAGGTATATATAATATAATGACGGACCTGCTGAACACTGTCAGCAGACTCCTAAACTACTAGTATGAAGAAGATAGAAAAAAAAAACCCACCACAGGTAGGTATACAATTATGGACGAGCACTGACGACACAGAGGTAGCTACAGCCGTGGACTACCGTACTGCGTCTGCTAGTATAGAGATGATAATGATATAAAAAATATATATATATCACTACTGCAGGTATATATAATATAATGACGGACCTGCTGGACACTGTCAGCAGACTCCTAAACTACTAGTATGAAGAAGATAGAAAAAAAAACCCCACCACAGGTAGGTATACAATTATGGACGAGCACTGACGACACAGAGGTAGCTACAGCCGTGGACTACCGTACTGCGTCTGCTAGTATAGAGATGATAATGATATAAAAAATATATATATATCACTACTGCAGGTATATATAATATAATGACGGACCTGCTGGACACTGTCAGCAGACTCCTAAACTACTAGTATGAAGAAGATAGAAAAAAAAACCCCACCACAGGTAGGTATACAATTATGGACGAGCACTGACGACACAGAGGTAGCTACAGCCGTGGACTACCGTACTGCCTCTGCTAGTATAGAGATGATAATGATATAAAAAATATATATATATATCACTACTGCAGGTATATATAATATAATGACGGACCTGCTGGACACTGTCAGCAGACTCCTAAACTACTAGTATGAAGAAGATAGAAAAAAAAACCCCACCACAGGTAGGTATACAATTATGGACGAGCACTGACGACACAGAGGTAGCTACAGCCATGGACTACCGTACTGCGTCTGCTAGTATAGAGATGATAATGATATAAAAAATATATATATATCACTACTGCAGGTATATATAATATAATGACGGACCTGCTGGACACTGTCAGCAGACTCCTAAACTACTAGTATGAAGAAGATAGAAAAAAAAAATCCACCACAGGTAGGTATACAATTATGGACGAGCACTGACGACACAGAGGTAGCCACAGCCGTGGACTACCGTACTGCATCTGCTAATATAGAGATGATAAAGATGATAGAGATGAACAAAAAAATATATAACACTACTGCAGGTAAATATTTATATAATATAATGAATGACGGACCTGCTGGACACTGTCAGCAGAATGCGTTTATAGAATAAAAAAAAAAAAAAACACCACAGGAGTGTTTAACTTTTTCAGGCAGACAATATACTGGTGGTCACTGGTCAGTCACACTGGCAGCAAAAGTGTGCACTGTACTCCTGCTATAACTGCACCCCAGTCTCCCCCACAATTCAGCTGTGTGAGCAGTGAGCACTCAGCACAGTCAGATATACATATAGATGATATTATCATGCAGCACACTGAGGCTGAGCACAGATATGGTATGTGACTGTGTATCGTTTTTTTTCAGGCAGAGAACGGATTATATTAAATAATAAATAAAACTGGTGGTGGTCAGTCACTAGTAACTATCAGCAAAACTCTGCACTCTGAGTACTCCTAATGCTCCCCAAAATTACTAAGTAATCAACTCAAGTGTCTCTATCTATTCTAACGGAGAGGACGCCAGCCACGTCCTCTCCCTATCAATCTCAATGCACGTGTGAAAATGGCGGCGACGCGCGGCTCCTTATATAGAATCCGAGTCTCGCGATAAAATACGAGCCTCGCGAGAATCCGACAGCGGGATGATGACGTTCGGGCGCGCTCGGGTTAGCCGAGCAAGGCGGGAAGATCCGAGTCTGCCTCGGACCCGTGTAAAAAGGCTGAAGTTCGGGGGGGTTCGGATTCCGAGGAACCGAACCCGCTCATCTCTAGTATACACACTAGGTGATTCGCTCCAGGAGCGACATCGCCTATTGTATACCCTCCCTGGCTGGGCTCACCTGATGTGGACATACACACTGTGTGATATCGAACAGTGACGTCATGCCACGGCCAGGCCGAACATGCAGCATCTGATGGTATCATCGGATTGAGCTACATGCACAGCAGACAGATCCCCGTGACTGCACATCAGCCGTCGTCTGCAGCATACACACTGGGTGTTATCGCTTAGGATGGTAAAAATGAGCGATATCACTTACTATATCACCTAGTGTGTATGGGCCTTAAGACTGAATATATTTTGAGAGCTCTTTGAGATGTAGGAAGCGGTGGTAGTGTTAAGGGTTTTGTAGGACAGGTGAGTCATTTAAATTAGATTCTTGGGGATACTTGGAGCCAGCCATGCAAATCAGTGTGGTGGATGTGGCATGATGAGAAAGGAAGCTCAGTGTTGCTTTAGTATTTAATATGGATTGTGGACAGATGGATAAGAGTAATACCACCTAAGTGGAGGTTGCAGTAGCCAAGCAGTGGTGAAAATAAGGGTGAGGCCACCCAGCAACCCACCACCCACCATCAGATCTCCGTCAGCCTCCTCCATCACAGGCAGCAGCCCATGAGAGCCAGGTTCAAGAGCTGCTAGTGTTCTGACACATGGGCGCAGGGGCGGGGGCAGAGTAATGAATCACAGATGTAGAGCTCTGATAGGCTCTATATAAACACAGCAGTCTCTGGCTCTGTCCCATTCAGGAAGTCTCTGGGACCCAGCATCAGGTATGCTATACCTCCATACACCCCCCTTCCCATCAAAGCAGCTGCTGAACCTGGTCTGGCTGTCACCATTGTTTCACAGCATTAACAAGAAAGATCAAATGAGGGGGAGGGAGTGACTGCTGTGCTGCTCCCAGCAGGTGCCACAGCTAGGCACGTGCCTTGTGTGAAATCCTACACTGTAGGCAAAGTTGGAGAGGAGCAGTGGTGCCGAGAGAGGGGGGAGAGGGTACAAATTACCAGGGCCCAGGTCTGATGGAGGGGCCAGTGAGGGTCCCGGGCTTCCTCCCCCTTAACTGGCAGCAGCAGCTACAGCTCTTCTCCTAAGCCCAGCACATGCTGCTGACTGCTGGGCTGGAGTGTGGCCATGGTGGTGCTTAAAATAAAATTTGGGGGGTATTTTTTCAAAAGGTGCATGACTACGCCTCCTGTGAATAGGTCACGGCCCCTGAAAAGTACCTCGGCCCAGACATACTATCTATCTATATACAGTAGATACGTGTGTGTGTGTGTGTGTGTGTGTGTGTGTGTGTATATATATATATATATCATGGCTGGCACCCTGTCCAAAATACTGCGCAATTTCCTGGGTGCCCTTAGTGGGATGACAGGTAGTATAAGCAGAAATACTGTGGCATTCTCGGAACTTACTAATGTAACAATATATTCTGGTGATGACCACTAATGTGCAAGTCAACATTTCAGTTTATTCAGCTTTAATCATAGTAAGTCCTGAAAGTTGTGTGGCATTTCTGCATATACTATATGTTTGTGTGTTTATATATGTGTGTGTGTGTGTGTGTGTGTGTGTGTGTGTGTGTGTGTGTGTGTGTGTGTGTGTGTGTACAGTGATTGCACTTTCACGCTATAGGGCATCTTTTATCCAAAAATGACAATGGAGGATCCATTTTCACAAACTGATGGTGTTCCAGGGAATGCGCTCTGCAACCAATGCAGCTTTTATGTGACTGTCCCACCATCCTAATGGTGAACACTTTTGTCCCAACTGCTGGGAGGTATGTCATGCTCCTGTGAGTACATTCCTCCCAACATGACCCTCTCCAGGAGGGGCAGAATGCTCTGCTTCAGGACTTCCTTCTTACTGTATGATTGCCATCACCTGTAGTGAAACACCTTTCTCATCTATTACCTGTTCAACACAGGTGCCGGCAATCATACATTAAGAGACAAATCCAGAAGCAGAGCATTTAGTATGTGAGTGGGGAAATATTTGTAGAGTGACACGACTGGGAGAAACACAGAATATGAAAAATAATTCAAGTGTGACACCAAGGAAGTGGTTTTATATCATTTTTGAAATTTCAAACATTGTCAGTATGTGTATCTGAAATGGAGGTTAATGCTTATATTTTTTTACATTTAAATGACTCATTAATATTTAGAATTTTTAATAAAATCCAAATAATTAGATATTTTCTAAAAATCAGTCTATGTATTAGAAGGTTTTATTTTGTATTGAATGTACCAATATGTAAATGACAAAAAAAAATATCTTACCACACTTTCTAGCTACATGCAGATGTAGCATGCTGCAACATGGCTTACTGCATGGCATGCTGGGCTGCAACTATTCTCAGCCAACGATCGCTCCAAATATTTCGAATGGAATTAATTGAGCGATCCCCAGCTGCGAATAGTCACATCCTGGCACGCCATGCAGGATTGCAGTAAAAGGAGCATGGCTACATCTGTACTGCTTCTGCCATTCTAGGACCAAGAGATTGCTACTATTTGTCAGATTAGATTAGCAGCTATAAAATGTACCATAACATCATATTTTGCCTCCCATCACCTGACAAACATTACCACTGGCTCCTGGTCCAAATGTCATTATTGTTCTATTTTCGTCTCCCCACACACAGGAAAATTAGGACATCTTGCAGGTGAGAGATTTAGAAATCTGTGCTGTATAATGGTATGGTCTAAAACATGTAGTTCCATTTTCCACAGAGTGATATTTGCAAATATCCCTGTAGGAGCCACCATTTTGCTTTCCCTGAAAAAGAAGGTAGTCTTCTCTTCTACAGCACTGGGCAAAATTCCTCATTTTAGCTCAGAAAAGAGATCTGTCAGGTCAGGTGTTTTACCCTGTCTACACTGCCGCCGAGAGGAGGGAGCAGATACTGATTACCCGGGCTTGTTGAAGGGGCCCAGTGGCCCCTTTCCTTGCTCAGGAAAGTGAGCCCTCCCTCCTCCTCAGTGCCATCTTCTCAGGGACATCTTATGGAAGTTGGTGTCTGTCAAGGAGGAGGGACCCACTTCCAAGGAAAGCTGCTGATGTGCCCCCCCCCTCCCCTCCCTGTTGGTCTCTGTATCATGTCCCCCTGCGGAGGACCGTCGCCACTCAATTACTTTTTGGGATATAGATTTTTTTTTGTAGGGGTCTGTCCATGACCCCTTAATTAGGTAATGTCCCCTAAAGTATCCGGACCTGGTGCCACTCTCTACGGCCCTGCCTGTGTGATCAGGTCATGGAACAAGTGTACTAAAGGGAAGAGTGTCAAATCTTCAAGATCTCTAAAACCAGCAATATCACATTAGCTTGGGTAACAATTTGTTCTTGTAAAACTCTGTTTCCATTTTTGGGCATTTAACCCCACAACTAGAAAAAAATGCTACAACTTGTTTTGGCAAAGGCCACATATTCCGCTATTTATTTGGGTGGCACGGACGGTGTAATGGTTAGCATTACTGCCTCACAGCACGGAGGTAATTTGTTTGATTCCCACCATGGCCCCAACTGTGTGGAGATTGTATATTCTCCCCATGCATGTGTGGGTTTCCTCTGGGTACTCCGGTTTCCTCCCACAATCCAAAAATATACTAGTAGGTTAATTGGCTGCCAACAAAATTAACCGTAGTATGAATGTGTGTGCATGAACATGTGGTAGGGAATATAGATTGTAAGCTCCACTGGGTCAGGGACTGGTATGAAAGGCCAAATATTCTCTGTAAAGCGCTGTGGTATATGTGTGCTCTATATAAATAACTGGTAATAATAATTTGTAAATAATACACGTGTGGTGAACTACTGGGAAGGCCTCCTGCAAACTAGGAACATCTATTTTCTTCCATTGATAGATCTATTGGATCTCCATGATCTGCAGCACTGTGGGCATCTAGCTTTTAGAATTTAAAAGCCTTCCAAGACAATGGGGTATATTTACTAAGCTCCCGATTTTGACCGAGATGGTGTTTTTTCTTCAAAGTGTCATCTCGGGAATTTACTAAACTCAAATCTTGGCAGTGATGAGGGCATTCGTATTTTTTTGGAAGTATTTTTTTGGAGGTCAACCGCTGACCGCAAAGTTCCCACCATTGGATACAATGGAGCGCATAGGCGCTACATTGTATCTCTGCCGTGTGCTGCCTCACAGACACTACAGGAGCACACAGCCAATCAGGAGGGTGCCACGACATGGCGCTCCCTGATTGGCAGAAGGGACCCTCTTTGACAGTAGTCAGGGGGGGTCCTGGCAGTCGGGGAAAGGGGTCCCATGTGAAAACATGGGACCCCTTTCAGTGCATGGTCGGGTTTCCGTTTTTTTGTTTTGCCAAGTACGTGGATTATACAAAGAACAGAAGGTACACTGGATTATGTGAGTATAATTTTTTTTCACAGGTACCCCTAGGATTCTACATGGAGAAGAGGACCGAGCCTCGTGTGAACATAGGTAAGTATGTATGTTTGGAGGTGTGCATGTATGTAATAAACTTATACTGTCACGGTGTGTGTGTCCTGTTTTTTTGGGGGTATTTTTTTAGTAGTAGTACTACAGGTACCAGCGGGCCCGGTTTTCCACCGCATGCTGGTACTTGTGGTTCTCCAAGTACCAGCTTGCGGGGAGGCTTGCTGGGACTTGTAGTACTGCTACTAAAAACAATATTCACATTTTTAACAAAAGGCTATCAGCCCCCGATCCGCCGCCCTTGGATTGGGGGGACAGCCTCGGGCTTCACCCCTGGCCCTTGGGTGGCTGGAGGGGGGGACCCCTTGATTTAAGGGGTTCCCACTCCTCCAGGGTACCCCGGCCAGGGGTGACTAGTTGGGTATGTAATGCCAGGGCCACCGGGACCAGTATAAAAGTGTCCCCCGGCTGTGGCATTATGTACCTGGCTAGGGGAGCCCGGTGCTGGTTTCAAAAATACGGGGGACCCCTACGCTTTTTGTCCCCCGTATTTTTGGAACCAGGACCAGGCGCAGAGCCCAGTGCTGGTTTATGAAATATGGGGGAACCCCTGTCATCTTTCCCCCCATATTTTGTCAACCAGGACCGGCTCAAAGAGCCCGAGGCTGGTTCAGCTTAGGGGGGGGGACCCCACGCATTTTTTTTTTAAGATTTATAACAATGTTATTTTTTTTACGAGAGGTGCACAATGAAGCCCTGCATGGATCTCACAGATCCGGCCGAGATTCATTGTGTTAATGTCGGCAGTGTTTTACTATTCACTCTCGTAAAACACTGCCAAAAAATACGAATGACATCGACATCGGAAAACACGAAAATGCAGAATACGACAGCTTAGTAAATTAGTCGTAATAAATTCAAAAAGTTGCAAATTTACACTTTCGATGTCATTCGTGTTTGAACTTTAACCTCATTCTGAAAAATACGAATTTTAGTAAATATACCCCAATTTTTTTTTAAATCAAAAACTCGAATCGAGATTTCAGTTCACTCGACCCATTTAACACCCCAGCTATGAGCAGTAGTACATTTGTTGGTGAGGAGTGCACCAGGTCATTTTATCCATAATCATGTTCCATATGTAGTTTGTTTATTTTGGCATGGTGTCAAACTATCAGCCCAGAAGGATGCCATACCCTCCCCTAAAAGCATTTACTGGACAAAGCTTTTAGAAACAAAAGAAGAAATATCAAAAGGAATGTAGTTTATCTGGAATTTTAATGGGAAAAAAAATAGAAAATATTCATATCCTTTACATTTTAACAACTGTATATACATGAATGATAAAACAAACATGCAGGTTGACATTTTGATCTAGAGCCCCACACAAGAGTGGTATACAGTACCAATTAACCAGCCATTAAACCTTATTGTGGCTTCCATATACATTTGTTTTTGCCACATTTCCATACATTAAAACATACCTTTTATAAATATCTACGGGCATGGTCAAAAAAGCATTTTCAATTATTTATTAAAAAATAAAATAATTTGTTTCCAGCCAAAATTGCAAATAATGTTTAGGGCACAAGAAAAAAGTGAATGTGTATGATGGGGATGGAGTGGGGATCCATTTTTAGTAAAAAAAAACCAAACAAACAAAACCACAAGGCAAAAAACAATCATTATTTTTTTCTTTAAAGGGTAAAAACAAGTCATTCCACAGCATAATTTCATAAATTACATGTAAGTTTGAGACACAAAAGAATGCTTTAAGTTAACCTTTGAGTTATATTCAATACTGTGCACAGTTTGTTACTAGCCTTATAGAACACCAGCCAATATAGATTAAAAGATTAACAGAACACTAAAACACTAGTTTATATAATAGCACAAAAATAGCTTTCACAAATACATATGTAAAATGGATACAAGTTGTAATCTGACGCTTTTACAGTGTCCTACAGTATTATTACTGATAACAAGCCTCCTTATAGTGAAAACACTGACCACAGAATAGTAGGCAATCTTCTACATAGCAAATGTACATATGTCAAATTCTGTTGGAGGCAGGGATTATTCTGACTTTGACATACACGGCATAATTCATAGTCACCAGCCAGATAGTGATGATGAGGATGGTTGTGTGTGTTTGGAGGGGGGGTAATGCACAACTACTTACTGCATCAAATTGGTACGTGTTGCCACAGGAGCTGCATATAGTTGCGCTCCTTTAATGAATACAGTATCAGCAAATATTTTTAGCTATTTCATATAAGGCAAGTTGTACTTTATAGTGGCCATATGAGATATGTACTACACATGGATTTTCCTTTTTTGTCTAGGCTAGAAATACAACTTGAGAAAAATGAAAGATGAGATGTCATGGCAATGGAACACCATTTGGCATGATATACCAATACTGTACAGAGACAGTTTTTACAGTACAGTATGGAAATTAACTACATGTGCTACACAGATCAGCTCGGAATCCATACCAGAAAAAGTAAAAAGTGAGAACTTCTCCCACACAAAATACAAATAAAATATATGTACAAGGCTAAAAAAAAAATCTGAAGTGTAAAATTTAAAGACATTCCAAACTAATATAATATCTAGAAATTTGAATGCATATTTTAGTTCATGGGTATGCTACAATGCTGTACAATGGAGCCACTTGAAAGCAGAACTCTTCCAGGTTTTATTAGTCAATTTCATATAAACATTTAAAATGTCCAAAAAAATTGAAGTATCTGCTTGATTTATCTAGTCTCTGTTTTATTGAGCAATAAAGCCAGTAATGGAAGCTTTAATATATCGTTTAGAATGCTGAGGTTGAACTTACAGAATTCAAAGTAATCAAGAACAGGAACTACTAGAGAAAGCCCTCTCCCTCCCACCCACTCAAACATTTTAAGGGCCACGATTTGTAATAAAAACCTTACAATTAAAAACCCATTTAAAAACATTGGCTAGATTACAAGAAATTATGCGTGCTTGTTATAAATAGGATAAATTATCTGGCTTGAAATTCATTTTAGGCAATAACAGTTTGATTAAATTAAATGGATATAAAAATGTACTAGTTAAGTCTGGGAGATTTCTGGTTTTAAAACAAGCCATATCTGTCCATGCGTACAGCTTAAAGGCCAACTCGTCCAAGAGATGGAAGACCTACTTCCAATACAAGGCAAAACATACATATGCTGCTTTATATATTACACACTTATGGAGCTTAATACAATGAATATCTACTGTAAATATACTATGGTGGAAATGAAAATCAGGTTAAAAGATTTTGAAGAGTGTATTGAAGACCAAAGACTAACTATTTCCAGACTGTAGCTCCAGAAACTGCTTATATTCTATTAAGTCTATTCCTGAGTAGTGGTCTGGATACATTTTACAGAGGATGGCAGCAGACCAGATTTCCTAGAGAAAGCTCAATCCAAGCGCGTCTTAATCTTCATTACAGTCAATAACAGAAGTGTTATGACATGCTAACATTTCAATACTTCCTAGCAAACAAAAGTCATCTAGAGACTTTTTTTTCTTCTACTGGAATTTTGCTTCTTAGGAATTCTTCTGTGTGATCTTTATGGTCACGGTTTTTGCTTCTGTGTATTCCCTCAGTCCATATTCTCCCCTGGATTAAAAAAACAACAACAAAAAAAACCAACAACATTTTAAAAATAAAATACAAGGTACTGTGCTTGAGTATGTCAAGATCTCTACTAGCAGCAAACACATGGGTGACCCAAAGCATAAAGCTTAATAGAGGCCATGATAAGAGGCCACAGTTTTATATATTTTTCCCCCTTTCTTGCTCAAAAACTAACCCCATCAGTTTATTTGTGATATCTAAAGCCTAGGTAGCTAAAGACAGGTTACCATGTTCAAAACTTCCACATTGCCCACAATGTAGAGATAACATGCATTCTGAATTTGTTTGTCAGCAAAGCTTTCCCTTCACCAGGAACTCATATTTTTGGATATTGTTCAGGAATGAAATGGTTTCTCGAGAAATTCTATACTGCACCATTAGGGCTATTTCATTGGTCTATAAAAAATTTTAAAAAAAGAGTGTGTGTGTATGTTTAGGTGACAGGTTAATTTCTATAGAGATGCTAAACATAAATCCCAAATTTACTTTAAGACTATTAAATAAATGCAGGAGATTTTCGAACCAGGCCATAATTAGTATCTTAGGTTTTTTTTAATATTATGTTTTCTTACTAAATAATCTAATTAGGGAGTATAGTTACTAAAGTGCGGGTTTTTAGAAGTGGAGAGGTTGCCCATAGCAACTGGAATCGAGCTATTGTCTTCTAGAAGATACTAGATAAATGGGTGGAATACGATTGTTGCATTGGGCAACTTCTCCACTTCTAAAAACTGGCACTGTAGTAAATATACCCCTTATTATCTTATTCTTAGTGTTTTTTTTATTTTTGTGGTATCATTTTTATTTCTTATAACTAGTTCCAGAAAAAGAAAGACTAGAGAAATTATTTCAGACTATAAGCATCTGATCACTTGTCCAAGCGAATATAATCTCGTATGAACGTGTTACTTTCATTGAGATCCGGCAACTTTTCTCTGAGTACCAGAACCTTTTCCATAGCAAAAATAAATAAATAGTGCTGGCCTTTAGAATTTAGATGGCTCACCCAGTTACACAACACAACACAACACAACACAACACAACAGAATGACATGGGGCCAAATTCAGACGTGATCGTAGTAGCAAATGAGTTAGCAGATGGGAAAAACCATGTGCACTACAGGAAGGGGGGGCAGATAAAACATGTGCAGAGAGAGTTAGATTTGGGTGGGTTATATTGTGTATATATTATGTTTGAACACACCCCACCCAAATCTGACTCTCTCTGCACATGTTACATCTGCCCCCACCTGCAGTACACATGGTTTTGCCCATCTGCTAACAAATTTGCTGCTACGATCAGGTCTGAATTAGGCCCAAGGTCATCAGCAGCGGCGACTGCAGCGCTAACCACATACAGTAGTTCAGGGGACCCACTTAGCACATATATTACATACATCATAAAATATATGTTTATATGTGCTGGCTTAATCCCCCGGAAATCAGCAGCACTGTGTCTATCAAGCACTGTGCGGCAGCCTGGACCCAGCATAAGGCTTCACACTACTTCGAAGCCTGCCCCCATACTCCCATTGGCTAGTTTCACAGGAGTCTGGGGGTGGGCTTAGAAGGAGTGGAAGCCTTATGTTTACGCCATGCCTGATAGACCCAGCACTGTCAATCCCCAGGGGAACAAACCAGCACATATATTATATACATCATAACATGTATGTTTATATGTGTTAAGTGTTTCGCCCCTGCACTTGACCTGTGGCCAGCGCTACAGCTGGTTATCAGGCAGCTCAGACAACTGCTTGACAAAATACCATCAGGGCTCCATTTAAAGTCAAATATGATGGAACAAATATGCCACTGGTATTTACCATAACTTGTCTGGTGAAATCCAGTGGTGGCTCTCTTACTTTCATCATATTTTGCGGGGTTGCAGCTGCTGTGATTGGTTACTGACTACACGCATGTGCAACAGCCATCTGCACTTGTGCATAGAACTGCAAACCAGTGGAGACTCAGTAAAGGCTGTAAGGGTTTGCCGAAGCTAGAAAGGCTTTTACCGAGTCCTTTATGCTGGCAATGACACAGAAACTACTTACACCATCTATATATAGATGATAGAAGCAGCAGAGTCTAACTAAGCTTACAGCTAAATACTGAACGAATATCATAATTCCTTTAGCGATTTTTAAGGGGGTTATGGCTCATTCTTAATTGGATCCCAACACGTTATAGTCTGCACACCAGAGGCTAGCTACAGCTTCCCATGATGGAATTATAAACTGAATGATATGGTACAAAGTAATCTTCACATTTTAGGCTGTGTTTTGCCTGAACAGCAGTATTGCTAAAAAAAACATTGGGTGGTGAAGTAGATGAATAAATTATGACAAAGTGTATCATTCAATGCATAATTATGTCTACACCCTAAACAATTAAAATAAAGACCTCTTCACATATTTACTTACATTTCCCTCCCATTTCCAGACATCTTGTATCCTCCAAATGGGCTTTGGGCATTTAAGGCATTGTAGCAGTTTATCCTAAGTTTAGAAAGACAATGGGAAGGTGTTAGGTACACATTGCATGAAACCGTTCACCTGGATAACGTGAGAAAGGCTAAAGCAGATAATGACGTAATGTGCGCTTGGTTGATTTTATGATTACTGCATGGCATTGTTAGCCTTCCACTGAATTAAACCTGACTTGCAATCCAAGTGCCCTAAAACCTCCCAGTCCAATTAATACAATATCAGATCTCATATGCCACTAAATACAGTGTCGCTGATTGAGGACTCCATTGTGTGTACAAGAATAATCAACAAGTATAATCCAGACTACCATCCCCCACCCCAAATCATGTTCAAATAATATAAAATGCCTTATTTATCACATATAAGCAATGAGGATTTAGGGCGAGTCATAGTCTGCAAACTCATTTGGGGCAGCCCCGATGCATAGTGCTGCCATGTAGATTAAGGGGTCTATTTATGACTAAGCCTTGGATGGAGATACAGTGGACAGAGATAATGGGGGTCATTCCGACCAGTTCGCACGCTGCTGTGTTTCGCAGCGGTGCGAACGGGTCGGTTCTGCGCATGCGCGGAGGCGCGTTATTACCCAGCGACGGCCATCGCTGAGCAATGACAAGAAGAACGAAGAAAGCGATCGCTCCTGCGATCGCAAGAAGATTAACAGGAGGAAGGAGTTCCGAGGTGTCAACTGACCGTTTTCTGGGAGTGGTGCAGCGAACGCAGGCGTGTCCAGGCGTTTGCAGGACGGATGTCGGACGTCAATTCCGGGACCTGACAGGCTGAAGACATCGCAGCGGGTAAGTAACTCCAGAGCTACTCAGAAACGGCACAAAATGTTTTTGCATAGCTCGGCTGCACAAGCGTTCGCAGCCTTGCTATGCAAAAAAACCCTCCCCATAGGCGGCGTCTAGTTCATCGCACGGGCAGCAAAAAGTTGCTATGTGCGATCAACTCAGAATGACCCCCAAAGTACCAGCCAATCAGTTCCTGACTGCCATGTCACAGGCTGGGTTTGAAAAATGACAATTAGTAGCTATTGTGTGGTACTTTATCTCTGTCCACTTTATCTCCACCAAATGCTTAGTAAATAGACCCCTTATTTTTGTAAAAAAAAATAAAAATTTTTTTTATGCCCTTTATGGTTTCAGAGAGATCTTGCGGGTGAAGACTGGAGGGAGAATTTATCAAAGGTGAACAGTCAGTAGGTTTGACTTCCAAACTGCTGGATGTAAAATTCAGAAGCGATTCTCACACCGCCGTCAACATGTGCCACTGAGAAATGGCTAAATCCCCAGCAGCATAACCAAAACCACCATAAAGCTACCTAGCCAGTGAGTGGATGAGCAGAAAGAACATATTTATTATTATTACTATTTATTTATTTATAAGGCGCCACAAGTGTTTCGCAGCGCATTTATGCAGGTATAACTTTTTTATGAATATAACTAAGGAGTAACAATAATGGGCTATTAGATTAATAACCCAGTATCATTTTTTTATATTAAAAATGTTGCCAACATAAAAAAAAAAAAAATGCTTGTAGGGGAAATAAATAAAAAAATGCATTTATAGTGTGGAAAAACAATAAATATTTTATGATGTGGACACCATTTATCGAGACTTTAGACATTTATTGCCAAGACCCATGTGATCTATTTTTATTGGCCCTATTAGCAATTATACAATATGGACAACTTAATATCATTAATATTAGTTTATCAAATTAATCATTAATTTTGACTAAATAATATTTACCAGATAATAAACACATAATTGCTTAAATAATAAAATACATCTTCTGACTGGCCAGAATACATAAACACCATGCTGTTTGAGCCATCTCATCTGTCACATGATGTGTAGTGTGGGGTTTTGAAAAATGGGCTTGTGGTTGTTTTGCCATTTGTAAATCCGTCAGTTTCAGAACAATAAAAAACAAACATAAATAAATACCTAAATAAATAGGGAGGAAAAAATAAAAAGAACAGTGGTTTCGACAAATGGCCCTTTAGTGCATTTTTCTCCCTATGTTTCTCAGCATAATAGGCAAAGTGTGTAATTATCTGTAGGCAGCAATTCTGTCTCCGTACGCAAAGAAAGGGCTACCATGAAAATTCCTGCCTCATAGAACTATACCTTTATTATAAAAATCAGTATTATTTTAGGTCTTTATTTTACAAAAGAGTTAAATGCCAAGATGTGGAGCATTTCACAGAAGTACTCTCCATTTACCTCTGCGAATAGCATAAATTCCTTACAGTCCCAGAGCACAAACTCAAGGGAGATGCAATTCTCAATTTAGTGTTCTGGTAAAAACCCATAGCACCAATTCCATGTGTACATTAATTGCAACATTCAAGCTATAGTAGTTCTTTAAAAAGCTCCTTGGGCTAAAAGCTACGTAAATAACACTGCCTTAAATAACTTGGAACCAACGTCATGTGTGCTTTAATTAGGATTCATTGGTAATAAAAAGTATTTTCATGAACTTGGAAAGGCTAATTTTGATCTGCATTTTTAAGAAAAGGCCCACAGGCAGAAAATACCAGCCCTGCTTACTTCACCAACAACTACATGTTGGGGGAAATAAAAGAATGCACATTAATAAAGGCTGATCCTACAGGATGTTGCAAAATACTTTGAGATCTTGAATATTATTATCTGCACTAGCTTTTGCAATGTTCCTAGATTACAGAGATTGGGTCAAGCAGGGCCAAGATCTATCTAGTTTCAGGAATCACCAGGCCTTGCATTTTATTGAAGAGAACCCTCACACAGTCACACAAACTAATCCAAATATTATATACACAAATTTTATGCTTTACAAATTAATCACGAGTATCAACACATAATTTCTGTAGTGTTCCAGAAATAGTCCTACCACACAGTTCCAGCTTGCATTGCAGATGACACGGTAAGGGCCTTGTTGATATCGTTGGTGAATACAGCTGCAACTAACCCGAAGTCAGAATTGTTCGCCCTATCTATGACTTCCTCCATGGTTTTAAACCTTAGTATTTGTTGTACAGGTCCAAATATCTGTAAAAAGCAATTTTAAAGTTTAAACATTTACTGTACATGGAATTTCAAATGTGTTATATCCAATAAGAGCCTCTTTAAGCCATCAGCGGACACAGGGTAATGTTTAAACCACTTTTCCCAAACCCTTTGCAAAAACAGTAGGTAGGTAGTTAACAGTACCATGTACCAAGTTTATTTCGCCAGAGTAGTGCAGATTTAGGATGTAAATGTTCACCCAGATTAGGGTATATGAAAGAGTGCTTCAGTGGTTTACATTTGGTACATCCCTTTTGATAATGTTATAGGCTGATCTTTGGTTTAGGATTAAATATAAGAGAATGTGCAAATCTAGTGATTGAGGTCATTTACACAGCTAGAACATTTGATGCAGTACTTGTTAGTATTAGAATGGTTCTGTTAATAAATTGTTAGGATTACAATATTGTTCAAAGAGTTGGTTCACGATCTAAGAAACCAAGGTTGTAACTAAGGTGTCTATTTACTAAGCCATGGATGTACCAGCCAGTCAGCTCCAAAACAAGTCACAGGCTGTGCATGAAAAATGACAGTTAGGAGCTGGTTAGCTGGGACTTCATCTCCATCCAAGACTTAGGGGTATATGCAATTGCGGTCGAATTCCCGAAATTGTCGAAAAACGGGACTTTTTCGCCCCAAAAAAAAAATTTGACAATGCAATTCAGTACTTTCCGTCAAAAAAACGGACTTTCAAAATTCAACTTTTTGAAATTCGACATTTGTCAAATTCGACTTTTCTGCAATGGTACAAATGCGGCAATTCGACAAAAGTATATTCAATTGAAGTTTGGAAATTCGACAACAATGCTTTTAGACAGTAAATTCATCATTTTCAATCCGCCACACTTTGGTGGGTGAATCTAATAAAAAAAATTTAAAACATGTTTTTTTGTGTGTTTTTTTTAATGGTAATAGCATATCTATTTATATTAGAAGGGATTAGGTACTTGGTTTGTCTTTTTGGGAGGCACAAGTATTATTTAGATATTTTTAAAAATATTATTATTTTTTTTTTTTAAATGGAATGGTAAAATGCCGAAAAAAAATGGCGTGGGGTCCCCCCTCCAAAGCATAACAAGCCTCGGGCTCTTCGAGCCAGTCCTGGTTCTAAAAATCCGGGGGGGGGGGAAATGGACAGGGGATCCCCCGTATTTTTAAAACCAGCACCGGGCTCTGCGCCTGGTGCTGGTGCAAAAAATACAGGGGACAAAAAGAGTAGGGATCCCCCGTATTTTTTACACCAGCATCGGGCTCCACTAGCTGGACAGATAATGCCACAGCCGGGGGTCACTTTTATACAGCGCCCTGCGGCCGTGGCATTAAATAACCAACTAGTCACCCCTGGCCGGGGTACCCTGGGGGAGTGGGGACCCCTTCAATCAAGGGATCCCCCCCAGCCACCCAAGGGCCAGGGGTGAAGCCCGAGGCTGTCCCCCCCATCCAAGGGCTGCGGATGGGAGGCCGATAGCCTTGAGAAAATGTAAAAAATATTGTTTTTTCCAGTAGCACTACAAGTCCCAGCAAGCCTCCCCCGCAAGCTGGTACTTGGAGAACCACAAGTACCAGCATGCGGGAGAAAAACGGGCCCGCTGGTACCTATAGTACTACTGGAAAAAAAATACCCAAATAAAAACAGGAGACACACACCTTGAGAGTAAAACTTTATTGCACACCTGCCGACACACACATACTTACCTATGTTGACCCGCCGACTGCCACGTCTCCAGATCCGACGATCCGGGGTACCTGTGAATCAAATTATACTCACCTCAATCCAGTGTCCAGATATAAATCCTCGTACTTGGCAAAACAAATAAACGCACACCCGGACCAGCGGACTGAAAGGGGTCCCATGTTTTCACATGGGACCCCTTTCCCCGAATGCCGGGACACCACGTGACTCCTGTCACAGAGGTCCCTTCAGCCAATCAGCGAGCGCAACGTCCTGGCACTCTGCTGATTGGCTGCACGTCTGAGCTGTCAGACAGCGCTTCGCAAAGCCTCTACATTATACTCAATGGTGGGAACTTTGCGTCAGCGGTGAGGTTACCCGCGGTCAGCGGCTGACCGCGGGTAACCCCACCGCTGATGGCAAAGTTCCCACCATTGAAAGTAATGGAGAGGCTTTGCGATGCGCTGTCTGAGGTCACACGCGCTTACAGCTAATCAGGTGAGTGCAACGAAGTAGCGCTTCCTGATTGGCTGAAGAGACCTCTGTGACAGGAGTCACGTGGTGTCCCGGCATTCAGGGAAAGGGGTCCCATGTGAAAACATGGGACCCCTTTCAGTCCGCAGGTCCGGGTGTGCGTTTATTTGTTTTGCCAAGTACGAGGATTTATATCTGGACACTGGATTGAGGTGAGTATAATTTTATTCACAGGTACCCCGGATCGTCGGATCAGGAGACGTGGCAGTCGACGGGTCAACATAGGTAAGTATGTGTGTGTCGGCAGGTGTGCAATAAAGTTTTACTCTCAAGGTGTGTGTCTCCTGTTTTTATTTGGGTATTTTTTTTCCAGCAGTACTACAGGTACCAGCGGGCCCGTTTTTCTCCCGCATGCTGGTACTTGTGGTTCTCCAAGTACCAGCTTGCGGGGGAGGCTTGCTGGGACTTGTAGTACTACTGGAAAAAACAATATTCTTTACATTTTCTCAAGGCTATCAGCTTCCCATCCGCAGCCCTTGGATGGGGGGGACAGCCTCGGGCTTCACCCCTGGCCCTTGGGTGGCTGGGGGGGGGCCTTGATTGAAGGGGTCCCCACTCCCCCAGGGTACCCCGGCCAGGGGTGACTAGTTGGTTATTTAATGCCACGGCCGCAGGGCGCTGTATAAAAGTGACCCCGGCTGTGGCATTATCTGTCCAGTTAGTGGAGCCCGATGCTGGTGTAAAAAATACGGGGGAACCCTTATCCTTTTTGTCCCCCGTATTTTTTGCACCAGGCGCAGAGCCCGGTGCTGGTTTTAAAAATACGGGGGATCCCCTGTCCATTTTCCCCCCAGATTATTAGAACCAGGACCGGCTCGAAGAGCCCGAGGCTGGTTATGCTTTGGAGGGGGGACCCCCACGCCATTTTTTTCCGTGTTTTTTCCCGTTTTTACCCGTTTTTAAAAAAACGGAACAAAATCCGTCAAATCGGGCGTTTTTCGTCAGCGGGACTGTCGAATCCGTTTTTTATTGCATATGGTCAATTTCGGCACCCACTTGCCGAAATTAGACTGTCGAATTGTGTCGAATTGAAAAACGGCCGAAAAATTGCCGCGATTCGCCGCTAATTGCATATACCCCTTAGTAAATAAACCACCTTAGTACCTATTTCCAGTTATCCACACTCTGTTATTACTACTAATATTGTATTGTTATTCAGCTAGTCAAGATTGGTTTAGCAAAGACATGGGTTGGTGTTGTCAGGGAGCGCACATCCTCAGAATGCACTGTGTAATGCACATTGCATTGTAATGCTGGTATATTATGAAGTAGGCATAGTGTATATGAGAAGAGGCTACAAAGCTTCTGTCCTGTCCATGGCACAAGTTAGCAATCTGAGATCAGATTAGTCTTTGTAATTATTTTGATCCTTTATTTATATGGCGCCACAAAGGTTCCGCAGCGCCCAATTACAGAGTACATAAGTAATTAAAACAGGAAAACAGCAACTTACAGTTGAAGACAATATAGGACAAGTACAGGGTAAATAAACATAGCTACATCAGCAGATGACACTAGAATAAGTATCAGGTGGCAGAAGACTGCTGGATTTGGTGCAGTTGATTATTAAAGTAAGAAAAAGGATAAGCACATGAGTGAAGAGGGCACTACTCGTGAGAGCTTACATTCTAAAAGGGGAGGGTTAGACAGACAGGGGTGACACAGACGGGGTACATAGGGAGCGTGGAACAGAGGGTTAGGATGAGATTTGGCTGGGTTTGGTGAAGTAGTGGATTTTGAGAGCCCGTTTGAAATTTTGTAGAGAGGTGGAGAGTCTGAGGGGAGGAGGTAGGGAATTCCAGAGAAATTGAGCAGCGCGTAAAAAATCTTGGAGGTAGGAGTGGGAGGAAGTAATCAGTAGGCAGGAGAGTTGGCGTGCATTAGCAGAGCGAAGAGGACGGCTGGGAGTATAAAGGGAGATAAGGTCAGAGATGCAAATGGGAGAGGAGTGGGTGAGGGCTTTATAAGTGAGTGTGAGAAGCTTGAAACGGATTCTGCAAGTGAAGGGGAGCCAGTGAAGGTCTTGTAAGAGAGAAGAGGTGGACGTAGTGTGTTTGGTGAGGAAAATGAGCCGGGCAGCAGCATTAAGGATAGATTGGAGTGTAGAGAGGTATTTGTCAGGAATGCCAGTCAGGAGGAGATTACGGTAGTCCAGTCTGGAGATGACAAGTGAGTGGATAAGGGTCTTAGTAGCATCCTGGGTCAGAAAGGGTCTGATCCTGGAAATATTTTTTAGATGAAAATGGCAAGTTTGTGAGAGGTGCTGAATGTGTGGTTTGAAGGAGAGGGAGGGGTCAAGGATTACTCCAAGACAGCGCATTTGGGGACAAGAGGAGATAGTAGTGCTATCAATAGATAATGATATTGTAGGAGGTGAGGAGGGAGGGAAGATTATCAGCTCAGTCTTAGACATGTTAAGTTTAAGAAAGTGCTGGGACATCCAAACAGAGATAGCAGAGAGACAGTTGGAGATACGAGTGAGGAGAGCAGCGGAGAGATCTGGAGAGGACAGATAGAGTTGAGTGTCACCAGCATAGAGATGATATTGGAAATCAAAAGAACTAATGAGCTTACCTAGTGAGGATGTATAGAGAGAGAAAAGAAGAGGACCAAGGACAGAACCTTGGGGTACACCTACAGTTAGTGGAAGTGAGGGGGAGGGGGATTCATGAGAGGAGACAGAAAGTGAATGGTCAGAGAGGTAGGAAGACAGCCAAGAGAGGGCAGTATCACGCAGACCAATGGAGTGAAGGATTTGCAGTAGGAGAGGGTGGTCCACAGTGTCAAAAGCAGCAGAGAGATCAAGAAGTAGAGCGTATTGGCCCTTAGATTTAGCAGCATGGAGGTCATAGCAGACTTTTGTAAGGGCAGTTTCAGTGGAGAGGAGAGGACGGAAGCCAGACTGGAATGGGTCAAGCAGTGAGTGTGAAGTAAGAAAGGAAGTAAGGCAGTTGTAGACGATACGCTCAAGGAGCTTGGAGGCAAAGGGGAGAAGAGAGACAGGTCGTAGTTGGAGAGAGTGTTTGGATCCAAGGGTAGGTTTTTTAAGAATAGGAGAGATGAGTGCATGCTTGAAGGCAGAGGGGACAGTGCCTGATGAGAGGGAGAGATTGAGAAGGTGGGAAAGATAAGAAAAGGCAGAAGGAGGGAGGTAGAGGAGGTGGCGGGAGGGGATAGGGTCAAGTGGGGAGGTGGTGAGGGGACAGGAACGAATGAGGGCCATGACTTCCTCACCAGATGCATGGTAGAAAGATGTCAGAGTTGGTGAGAGGGATGGGAGGAGGCTGTTTGCTGATGGTCTGGTGTGATGTAATGTCCTGACGTATGGAATCAATTTTGGATGTGAAGTAAGTGGCAAAGTCAAGAGCAGAGAGTGAGGAAGGGAGACGAGGTGGGCAGAGGAGCGAGTTGAGAGTGGCAAAGAGGCACCAGGGGTTGGAAGACTGGGAAGAGAGGAGGTTCTTGAAGTATGACTGTAATGGTGGATGTAGAGATTTTACCTCCTCTTTGGCGATTCTCATGTCATCTGCTACATTTGAGAATACAGTAGGTTCTATGAAGAATCCTTTTCTCCCTAGTGATTTGCCACCACATTCCAGTTTAGCACCTTCAGCAATGCCACTCTGAATCATTTCCAGGATTTTATTGTATTGTTTCTTGTCAGTCTAAAATAGAAACAATTGCAATGCATATACAAGTGTTAAAAAAGAATTTATCTAGCATTTCTTTCTAGTTTCAATCCCACTTAAAGAAGTGTAGCCCGTTTTTTGCCACCACTTTAAATTAAGTTTTAATTGGTAAAAGCATATAATCAGCTTTCCTTTTAGCACATCATCATCATCATCATCTGAACTAGGATTTTAGTGACCTTCCAGCATGAGCATTTGATGGACAGTGTGAAAAGCATGGCGAGGAGTGAATTGTTGGAATCTGCTATATTCCCAATAACTGTAACGTTGTGGGAGTGGCGCAGGATTCTTCAGCATATTACCCATTCCTTCATACATATGATGGTCATATAGTGATTTGTACCACACTATTCTACTACATCAGTTCTATGAACCCAAAGTGTGAAATACATGCTCAAAGCAATATTTTACCATGGAATTTGTTAACTTGGTATGATTTATTTATTGTAACAAGGAAATAACAAACATCCCTTTAAAACTGTAATGTATACTTGTTTATACATTTTACAAAAGAACACAATTGATTCATAACTATTTACTGTAGTGTAGGTATACTAGGTACCCTCTGTTGGTACACTGGTGACAGTGCAAGTTATAGTACTACTGGTGAAACATGGGGAAACTTGGAAGTGGGTAACAGACACAAAATGATAGTTCAGTTTGGGAATACCTGAGGGCCTTGTTCTGTAGTTGGATCAAAAGGACTTCCAACTATTCTTCTCTTTGCACGTTCAACACTCCTCCGGACAAACTCATCATAGATGGAGTCCTCCACAAATGTTCGGGAGCCTGCAGTACAGCACTGTCCTTGGTTGAAGAAGACACCTTGGTGTGCCTGTTCCACAGCATAGTCCACTGCAAGAGATAATATAAATGGTAACATAAATATACAAGATGAACTAAACAGCTGGTGACCTGCTCAATCATACATCCCAACAGTGTCAATTTAGGCAAGACCGTGCCAAATGGTCTCTGTTGCCTCGTGGGAAAATTGGCGGTGTCTCCTATTCACTGATTGTCTGTTCTGAGGAGTGCCACGCATACCTGGTGTTTGGGGGGCAGGAGACAGCCATACACTTCATCCCCAATTCAGGGATCTTGAGCATCAGGATACAATATTGTATATAATCCACTTTTCAATGTGCATTGTGAGTATTTAAAACATACTACAGATTCAGTAATGGCGGAATAAAATATACATACAGTTATGATTAAGGGGGTAGAAATGCAAGCTCAAGTGCCGTGTAAGCTTTGTTTTTATCAGGTTAAAAACAGAACAGCATTCCCTTTTGCATATTTTTTTATCAAATCCCAGAAGGACCCAGGTAACCTCCATAAGCTATTGTACTAGTTTAATTACCTTACAGTTAAACAGTCCACACATAACTTTTATGTATGTTCTCTTTCTACACCGACACATCCTCATGATCCCAGGCCACCATTGCTGTGGGACTGGATCATACAGCTCAGTAAGAACCTTTCCAATCTGGCTGGACCAATATACAATAAGTAGCACCTATCCTTGTTTAGCAATGCCTATTTCCTATAGATTGTAAGCTTGCGAGCAGGGCCCTTTAACCTCTTTGTTTGTCTGTTATTACCCAGTTTTATTACTGTATATATCGGTTTTGTTCACATTTGTAAAGCGCAACGGAATATGCTGGCACTATATAAGTAAATGTTAGTAATGATTATAATAATAATAATAATAATAATAATAATAATAAAATACAGTAATCAGGGCCACAAAACAAACAAATAAAGACCTACTGCATCATAAGGAGTGAGACCAGCAGTAAATAGGACAGAAGAGAAGATCTGTCACAAAGGTCCAGTAAGAGAACAGACTTACAATCTGAATCTGCAAATATAATGTTGGGGCTCTTCCCACCCAACTCAAGAGTCACTCTTTTCAGATTGCTTCTTCCAGCTGCTTCTTGGATCAGCTTTCCGACCTAGCATAAAAAGGAGGGATATTTTATCAAATACCATGCCACTACAATAGATTTGCCTTTATTCCGCAGCTCTAGCCATTATGTAACAGCACACTAGACATACAATAACTGCTGACATTTTAGAACCAATAGACCAACATATATACATAATTTCATTACACGATATTTTTTAATCTGATAATACTTGAAAACTAACTGGTCAATCCCAGAAAAATAAGAATGTATGGTAGGAAAGACTAAAATTTGAGCAACCAAAACACAAATTCCCAGGGACAAAATCTATAAATCCTGGAGCTTTCTATACTTACCTATTCTTCTGGAATGTGTTGGAGACTTCTAGAAATGTATGCCTCCCTCCAGGATACCACTACTTTTTAGGGAATGGACAAGAACTTCATGATGCAATTAGCAGCATTGCTTTGAAGTTGATAACCCGTGATGATGCACATATCATCATGCCCCCAGCAATTATTCCTTGGTCTTCCCCAACATGATCACCTGATGAGGAGTTCCAAAATGTAGGCATGTAAGGCGGAAGTCTTATTGATGGGCTTAACACTTATTTTTAATGGATTGATGATTGTAGACAGTGTCTGACTGGCACATAAAGGAACAACTAGGGGAATGCAGTGGTAGGGGCTCAAGCTATCACAGAGTCTTGTCCAACTATAGAGAAGTCACAGCCTATGGACAATATGGATATTACAGTGCATGGCTTGTACTCATTTATAATTCTAAATATTGTAAATACTGATAGTTCATGCAGTAGGATCTACCAGATTATGAATGGTAGTGAATACACCATAGTCCTAGGTATGCATTATAAGCTAACATATGTATAATAAAGCACATGATGGATTGGGCAGCATGGACGGTGTAATGGTTAGCATTACTACCTCACAGTACTGAGGTCATGGGTTTAATTCCAACATTGCCCTAACTGTGTGTAGTTTGTATATTCTCCCCATGCTTGCATGGTCCTCCGGGTACTCCTGTTTCCTCCCACAATCCAAATGTATACTGATAGATCAATTGACTCCCAACAAAATTAATCCTGACATGAATGTGTGTGTATGTACATGTGGTAGGGAATATGGATTGTAAGATTCACTGGGGCAGGGACAGATGAGAGCGGACAAATATTCTCTGTAAAGCATTGTGGAATATTAAAATAACTGATAATAAACACCACATTAATTCACTCTATTTGATTGGTTACCCCTGTACACACCAGCCAGTGTTAAAACTCAAAAAGCATCTAACTTATTACCACTGGGATGTTTTAAGTTTTTGTAGCTTTTTACAACTACCTTGTAGTTTGCAATAGGGTATATTTTAAATGTTATTTTCACACAAGAACACATTACATTGTTAACCCAATTCCTAATTTGGTTGGCAGTAGGGTTAAATTTGCTGTACTTTCTAATATAGATATAACCCATGCACCAAACTGACCCTCTAATAGAGTAACAATGTTTCATTCGAGTACATGGTCTGACATTTGAAGAGGGGGTGAGGCTCTCAGGCACTGGAGCCCTCAGAGGAGTTCCCCTGTACCCTTGTGGCCAGTCCAACCCTGATTGTAGAGAAGACACACAGCACTATTATTAACAGTAACTGGTGGCTGCTTCCTGCATTGAGAACTACTGAATAGCCTGTGAGCTAGATTACAAGAGATCTGCGGGCTTGGTTTTCAGAAAACCGAATCCATCCGAACTTCAGCGATCCTAGGGAATCCAAGCCATGGCTCAGGTTTTCCCACCAGACTCAGATTCCAAATCGTGCTGTCCTCAATCTCATGGGTTTTGGAGTCCCTCCCGTGGTGATGCGGGCGAGATTTCGCAGCAGACGCTAGAGTAAAAGCACCACTAGACTGCCAGGGAAGAAATGGATATAATATTTATAAATTATATATATTATTTATTTTATATAACAGTCCTTTATTGGTACACAGCTCAGAGCTCCTAAGGGCAGGGTTTTAACCATCATTATTGCACCTAGCATTGCACAGTCACATGGTGCACTGCTCACTTCTGCTGAGTAAGCTTTAAAGAAAGAGTCACTGTTCGACATCTCTAGTTAACTTCTGGCCAAGTTAGAAGGATGTAGGCAATTAGCAAAACACTTTTGTCACTGCCAGGATCTCCATCCTAATACATGGGCAGAATTAACCCTTAGTGCACACTGGTGTTTTTATTTTGTCACTGCCATCCCTAAATTACAACCCGTAGCTCCTAATACAGGGCAGCAGCACTAACCCATTTTTGGTGCACGCAAAAGTTTTTGGTGAAAAGTAAAAAAAAAAGCTAAATTGTTATTTTGTACAACCTATGTGTGCTATAGGTGCCATACCCCATTGTGTTTACATAAATATAAGCACTGTATCTCCTCAGTGAGTTATTTGTAAAATAAAATGTTAAAAAATAGGGTTTTTTTTAAACCTGTGTGTGTTATCGATATGGATCATGATCAATTGATAGAAGAGCAGGAGCAACAACCAAGTACTAGTGCTGTGGCTTCTGCCAGTCATTATAGTACTACAAAATCTACTAAAAGGTGGTCCAGGGGGAGCAGTAAGTTTAGGAAAGGGCACCTCAAATCAAAATCTTTCACAATGTTTAAAAATGGGGTAGATGTGTCACCTTAATAAGTGTCAAATCAGTGCCCAAGAAAAAAAACACTAAAGCTGAAGAAATGTGTTCACAAATCCGTAAGGAGAGTCTAGGGGTGTCCATGTTAGCTATGTGTGAGGCTACAATTTCTCACATGGTTTTCGTAGAGAAGCCTCTTTCGCCTCCTTTTGTAGTACAACTAAAGATGGTGAGGATGACTTAATAGAAATTGAAAATGCTAGTGCGGAAGTGGAACAGAATAAGGGTGATATTTGTGTACTATCTGATACGAATGATGTTGTTAGTGTAGGTCAGTCACCAGTGGCAGCAGTTCATCCCCATGATATTAAGAAAGTCATTGTGATATATGGGCATAAGACCAAAAAAGCCACCTCTTGGGTATGGGAATTTTTTTACCCAAATCTTTACATTGTTTGTGAAGGCACCTTCTCCACTTGAGAGGCCAAAGTTAGTAGTGGTGGGGATGTTAACCATTTAGGCACCTCCTCCATGCAATGTCATTTGCGGCGGGTTAGAAATGAATACCCTAATTATCAACCTTCTCATTAATGATCAGAGGTAGTCCTTCCAAAACATTGGTTTGTGGGGGGCAAACAAACCAAAGACTTCAGCCACAAAAGTGGCAGTCCCTGTTCCAGAAGTGCTTGGTTTATTAAACTGTTTATGTCCTTTTTAATTTCCAATATAAAAAGATGGGTGGGAAAGCCCAAGGACAATTCCTTCTTGCACCACTTTTCTTTTCTACCAATGCTGTGTGGCAATGTTACATACACGTGCTATAAACTGCTGTTTGTTTGTGCCGCTGCTCTGTTGCTTAGTAACCAGCGAGTTCAGTGCAGTCTTTGGCCTAAATTGGATGAAAACAATATTGGGAGGTGGTCAAAATTAACTGGAAATAAATGTTATTGAAGTTAATAATACTGTAGGAACAAAAAAAAGGCCCAAATTATGTGATTTTTGGAGTTTAGCAATCTTTATTTTAAAAGTTGAGATCCAAAACAAAGGACGATTTTGGCAAAACCAAAACACAGTTAATAAAGATCCAAACCCAGAACAAGAGGGTTGATGCACATCTCTAAAAGTATTTCAAAAGGGTAATGAAAATGTTTTTGTTTTCTTGCAACATAATACAACAAAACCTAGAGCAGAACTTATAATATTGTATAATAAAAGTTATAAAAGTCAGTCACTTTACATAAAAGGTTGCAATGCAGGTAAGCATTTTTATTCTACAGCATGATTTATTGATAGCTCCCATTTTCATAGTGTTTCTGTTTTGCATCAAACCATAGCCACTTTTAGAAAAGTTAATATGCACTAAAGGAAGACTGAACAAAAGCTTTACTCCCATCTCTGGCTGCACGGATTAATGTATAATTGTAAAAATTGTAAAAGTATTGCTGCAATTCTGACTTATTGGAGTAGGAAAAATTTCTTCAATGAATCCAATGTTATGAAAAGTAAATTGCTTAACATCTGTGATATCCTGTACTTTATTTTAATGCTTTGACAAATGTATTCTGTATATTACCAAGTATGGCTGTTGAAGTTTCTGAAGTTGCTTTATTTATGTTAATAAAAGTTATTTCCAGAACAGCTAAGCCATGTAAAGATGGAGACCTTGGTTACATTTACACACAATGGGGCTGCGGAAGTCTGACTATAATACAAAAATCGCAGACCGCTTACGGCAGATTTAGGCAGGCCGCAGTCAGAGCCAAAAACTATAAACCTCTGTTAAAAAATAAATAAAATGCCACCAAGATGTATGTTTAGCAGAAATTCAGTGGCCTATATAGAGACTAGATAGGCCCAGCTCCCACTTTCTTATTTTTTTTAATATACCTTTTGTTTATATTATAATGGTAACTGCTACTCGTCTTTAGCCTTTTAATACTATATTCTGCTTCTGGCTCATTAGTTATCAAAAACATTGCACAACAAAGTTAAGAACTCGTTTAGCCAGAAGGTCAGATGTTCTGTATATACTATACACAACATTAATCTCACTTAAGAAATGAAAGGAGAATCCTGCTGAGTAAATTAGAATAAGTGGTAATACAGCTGTTTGCTACAAACATTTGTTTGGCATTAAGACACTTGCAATAGTCCTGTAGTGCACTGTGATGGCTCCACTTATATCTAGTTTAGTTATGGTGAGATCATAGTTTGTATAAAGAAAATACATTGCCAAGCAGAACAGAACAGAAAAATAGGTTTTGCGTGTTAACAAAATATTTTGCATCAAATCAGCAATTTTCCTACTTTGCATGTTTTTCTTCATAGAAAAGTACAGATATGGGATTTCTTAAGCCGTAACCCTTTCAGTCACTTTCAAGATACAGTCTGGAAAGGGAATTATAAATGATCCCTTGGGGGATTTTGCCATTTACAGACAACTTGGGTGCACAGTAGTTAGCAGTGTTGCCTTGCAACACTGAGAGCATGAGTTCAATTCAGACAGGGCCCTATTTATGTTTAGTTTGTGTAGTCTCATATTTAAATAGGTTTCCTCTGGGTGCTCCAATTTCTTCTCAAAGGGCCTAATTCATGTTTATATACAAATGCATATGCACATCTCCTCGCTAGAAACTGGTACAAATGAGTAAAGGGGGCGTGTCCCTGCGGCTCTGCTATATAAATCAACAGAACTGCAGAAACCCTGCACTCAGTACGAAGCCCCTTTTGGCTGGTACAGACCATAAAAAAAATGGTAATGTACCGGCCAAAAAGATACAGTTGGACGGTATGATGCAGCTGCATTTTTCTAGGTTAGGGAACTCCTAATCATCGCAACTGAAACCCAGGAAATAAGATAGATGCCCACTGGAGCCATCGCAAACTCCTCCACAATTGCATACTCTCCTATGCAGCTATGATGCAATAATGAGGAACATCGACTCCTAGGGTTGACCTATGGCAACGTAGACTGGCTGAAGCAGTTGCTGGTAGCTATGTTGGTGCCATGTTTTTCTATGAACATGATCACAGCTGAAGGCATGTACACATCTCAAAAAATGGCCATGACCAAGTTAAACCCATGTTTCTGCTGCGGGGTACACTGGGCTCCACAAGGAATGGACAATGGGGTGTAGAGTAGGATCTTGATCCGAGGCACCAACAGGCTCAAAGCTTTGACTGTTCCCAGATTGCATTGCGCCGCCTCCTAAATCACCCCGCCTCCCTGCACAGGATCTCAGTTTTTTAGTTGGTGCTGCAGTAGCAGGCACTTAACAGAGGGGCTGCTCCAGGCAGCCCTAAGAAGAGCTTTTTTTCTGAGGAAAAAAGTGAAGACTTCAAGGGCAGCAGCAGTGTCACATGTCAGTGGACATTCACGACTGCAGCTCCGGCTCTCCCCAGCGGCGCTGTACACTCCCGAGCCCTGGTTGCCGGGTAACTAAAGCAGGAGGCACCGGTTTTCTTCTTGTCAGGCACACACGACGGGGGCTCTCCGGGATCGCGTGGCCGCGCTTTGGGAGGTGGTAAGTGGATCCCGCTTGAGGGATCCGGTCTTTTACGCGATCCGGCGCGGTCAGTGGGAGGCGGGCCGCGCATGCTAGCGGTGGACACTGTGGCAGTACAGGCGATCCCACTAGATCACCAGGGCATGGGACAGGTCAGGTTTTCTCTATAAACCGTTTTATTAGAGCCCGCAGTACCCGGTGGTTTTGCCAGCAGGGGGATAGAGCTTGGACCTGAAGCCCCTCCCCCAGCCCCAGGGCGCCATTTTCTGCAAATGTTCCCGCCCTGGAGCTGCATATCTGTCTCTCCCTCACTCCCCTGGCAGTGTCTGCGGCGCCATTATCCCTCAGCTCACTGTTCCTGGGAATGCTTGGGCAAATCCTCCTATGTAAAGCCACCTGGTTGTCAGTCCTGTGAATTTACAAGACACTTAAGTATTCTACCTGCCCTTTTTAGTCAGTGTTAGTTAAGAAAGAGTGCACTTAGTCAGGGTTTCCTGGTACAATTACCCTGAGATATACATCCAGTTCTTACTGTGTACTGTTATATCTATTGTTATATAGCTGTGTAAGCTAGTCCAGTGCAGTATTATTGTTAGTAATAACCTCTGCATTGTATAGACTGTCACTATTTGTGTGTGCATTTGATAGCTGAGTGGTGTCCATTTCGGGTCTTTCACTCAATCTGCTATCCCTATATTCTATAACCTGAGGGGGCTTGGTGCGTCAGGTTTTATTTAATATAGGATTTTCACTCTGTGATTTTTCTCTGTGATTTAGTCACCATATCTCTCCTTTATCTCTGCTGGTGCTGACTACACTGCGCAGAGGTTTGGGCTAGAGGTATTGTGCTGCTGACAAATTGTACTGTGTTACCTGATACTGCAAGTTATATCATGTCTGCTTCTGAGGGTAACGGTTCTGGGGCTGAACACACTGCCGGTGTTGCTGAAGCCGCAGATACCTATGAGGAGAATATAGCAGCTTTGGGCTCTGGTTCTGAGGGCTCCTTGCCCCCCAGTGGGACGGTGGCAACGGGGGCAAATAATGACACGCCGTGGGCCGCTTTTTCCACACTTCTGCATACGCTGGTTCATAAACTAACACCCCCTATGGGACCCCCAATGCCGGTGCAACCGTTTGTGGTCCCTGCAGCTAACCCGCCGTGGGCGGACGATTTATCTGCTCAAATAAAGAAGTTGAACCAGTCCCTGACTACTAAAAAGTCTGACCGTCGCTCGCCTAAGTCCAAGGAGGCCTCTAAGTGAGCACTGGTCTCCTCACAATCCACTGCTGTCACTGACACCTCGTCGGATGAAGATGGCACTTACACTGACCACACAGGTTCTGACTCCGATACAGCTGATGGGGAGGGTGGTTCACATGTGGATGTTCCTGATCTTTTGGAGGCTATTAAGTTAATTTTACAGATTACGGATGATCCCGAGCCATCCGTTCCTCCTAAGAAACCAGATAGGTTCAAGCGTCAGAAGGTGATTAAACAAGTTTTACCTCACTCTGACCAGCTAATTGATATACGTCAGGAACCCTGGGAAAACCCGGGTACGAAGTTTGTGCCTCAAAAGAAGATGCTGGCTCACTATCCCCTCGCACCGAAGCTGTCTAAGAATTGGGAAACGCCTCCTCCAGTGGACTCACATGTGGCTAGGATGGTGGTTTCCTCAGCTCTACCGGTCACCACCTAAAAGAGCCTACGGATATACATGTGGAGGGTTGTCTGAAAGCGATTTACACCCTCACGGGTGCTGCACAAAGGCCCACTATTGCAGCTACTTGGGCTGCAGAGGCCATTGAGGCATGGGCCTTGGAGTTAGATGCTGAAATCTTCTCTGACCATGCTAGACAATGCTTGTCTTATAGTGTCACAGCTTCTCGTTATATTAAAGAGGCGGCTTCTGATGCCGGTATCCTGCCAGCCAAGGCCTCTACTACATCAGTCCTGGCTCGCCGGATATTGTGACTGAAATCCTGGTCTGTGGATCTGGACTCTAGAAAACCCCTGGAGGTACTCCCTTTTAAGGGTGATATTCTGTTTGGGGAGGATTTAAATAAGATTGTGGCTGACTTGGCTACTGCCAAAAACTGCCTGTCTGCCAAGTAATGCTCCTTCTGTGTCGAAGGCTAAAAGGTACTTCCTTTCGCCCCTTTCGTCCTTCAGGTAAAGCAGGCCCGCACTTCCAAACCTGGTAAGCCTAAGCCCAAAAGAGCCTGGGTGGCCCGTCAGCCAGCTTCCAAGACAGATAAGCCTGCCGCATGACGGGGCGGGCCTCCCTCTGGGGGATCCCAGGGTGGGGGGCCGGCTTCTAGGGTATACAAAGGAATGGTTGAAGACCACTTCAGATGCCTGGATACGGGAAGTCGTCACTCGAGGTTACGCCATAGCCTTCAAAAACCGACCCCCTCATCGATTTTGCCAGACAGATGTCCCGTTGGACAAGACAAAGGCAAACACTCTACATTCGGTGGTACAGACCCTCCTGGATACAGGAGTCGTAGTACAGGTGGCTCTTGCGCAGAGGGGCCGGGGGTACTATTCTCTGCTGTTTCTAGTCCCGAAACCGAATGGGTCCTCCCGGCCCATTCTCAACCTCAAGGCATTGAACAGGTTTGTGAAGGTTTCCAAGTTCCGGATGGAAACCCTTCGCTCTATAGTTCTGGCCTTGGAACCTGGGGACTTCATAGTCTCCCTGGATATACAGGATACCTACCTGCATATTCCTATAGCTGTGTCTCATCAGCAATACCTGAGATTTGCGATTGGCAACTGCCATTACCAGTTTCGGGCGTTACCTTTTGGTTTAACAACGGCTCCGCGAGTCTTTACAAAAGTCATGGCGGTGATGACGGTGGTACTCCGCCGTCAAGGGGTCAGGATACTGCCGTATTTGGACGACTTGTTAATCCTGGCAAATTCCCCAGAACTTCTCCTGCGTCATCTAGATGTGACGGTACGGTTTCTGCAAGCCCACGGGTGGCTCATCAACTGGAAGAAGTCATCCCTGATCCCTGCTCAGAGAATGGTGCATCTGGGAGCACTATTAGACACTCACAACCAGCAGTTGTTCCTGTCTCAGGAGAAAGTCCTGAAACTTCAGGACAGGATTCGTTGCTTCCTATCTCGTCCACAAGTGTCGATACATTCGGCGATGCAGGTGCTGGGCCTCATGGTGTCAGCATTCGACATGGTGGAGTATGCTCAATTTCACTCTTGCCCTCTCCAGAGGCTGATTCTAGCCAAATGGGATGGCCTGCCTCACCGGATCAGGTCTCAAATGATCTCATTGACTCCGGAGGTCCGTCTGTCACTGCTCTGGTGGCTCCGGGACCAACAACTGTGCAGGGGCCGTCCCTTCTGGATATCCGACTGGGTCCTGTTGACGACAGATGCCAGTCTAAGAGGTTTTGGAGCGGTGCTGGAGCAACACTCCCTTCAGGGGCGGTGGACCAAGGAGGAGTCCCTCCTCTCGATCAATATTCTGGAGTTGTGGGCGGTCTTCAATGCCTTGAACCTAGCCCAGCATTTAATTCAGAACAGTCCTGTTCAAGTACAGTCGGACAACCCCACCACAGTGGCTTACATAAATCATCAAGGCGGCACTCGAAGCCGCCTAGCAATGAAGGAAGTCTCACGGATTCTACAGTGGGCAGAACGCCATCTACCGGCCATATCGGCAATATTCATTCCGGGAGTCCTGAATTGGGAAGCGGACTTTCTCAGTCGTCAGGACGTGCATGCTGGCGAGTGGGGCCTCCATCCAGAAGTTTTTCAACTCCTAGTGGAAAGGTGGGGCCTTCCAGACGTAGATCTGATGGCGTCTCGACACAATCACAAGGTTCCGGTCTTCTGAGCAAGGACAAGGGATCCTCAAGCAGCATTCGTGGATGCGCTGGCGGTACTGTGGAGGTTTCGGCTGCCGTATGTGTTCCCCCCGGTGTCACTCCTGCCCAGGGTAATTCGGAAGTTCAAGCAAGAAAAAGGAATTCTGCTTCTCATAGCTCCAGCGTGGCCTGGACGGCACTGGTTCTCAGACCTGCAAGGCCTATCGTCAGAGCGTCCAATTCTACTTCCACAATGCCCAGACCTCCTCGTTCAGGGCCCCTGTGTCTACCAGGACCTAGCCCGGCTGTCTTTGATGGCGTGGCTCTTGAAGCTTCCGTCTTAAGGGCTAAAGGGTTTTCTGAGGCAGTCATTCAAACTATGTTGCGGGCCTGGAAACCGGCTTCGGATCGGATTTACTATAGGGTCTGGCATTCTTACTTTGTTTGGTGCGCATCTAATGATTATGACGCTTCCAAGTTTAGTATAGCCAAGTTGTTGGCTTTTTTTCAGCAGGGCCTGGACTTAGGCCTGCGTCTGGCCTCCCTCAAGGTTCAAATATCTGCCTTGTCGGTGTGGTTTCAGAGAAAAATTGCAACCTTACCTGATGTGCATACCTTTACTCAGGGCATGTAGCGTATCCAACCTCCCTATGTCCTGCCTGTGGCTCCTTGGGACTTGCCGGTGGTTTTAGAGGTGTTTCAAGAGTCTCCGTTTGAACCTCTTGGTTCAGCTGACCTTAAGTGGCTTTCCCTTAAGGTGGTGTTTCTGCTGGCTATTGCTTCAGCTAGAAGAGTGTCGGATTTGGGTGCCTTGTCCTGTAGTTCCCCATATCTGATATTGCACCGTGACCGGGCAGT